>NC_048220.1:78159672-78353292 GCF_002007445.2 Ailuropoda melanoleuca | reverse complement strand
GCTCGATCCCATAACGCCGGGATCACGCCCTGAGCCGAAGGCAGACGCTTAACCGCTGTGCCACCCAGGCGCCCCTGACATATTCTTAATAAAAGTGATGCATTTGTTCTTTTTATTCCGAATTCTAAGTATATACAAGGGCATGACTTACCAGCGTCTTATAAGCACCAATCCTTCACTCATTCATTCAACAAACTTGCCTTGAGCATCACATCAAAGATAAGTAAATCATGGGCCCTGCATGAGTTTGGAACTAGAAGTCAGGTCAGGATGATGACGTATACTTCATACAGTGATCACAACAGAGGGGAGGGAGAACTAGGGGTCAGGAGCAACAGACCCCTCTGAGAAGAGACCAGCACTGATTTAAGAGTTTTAAACCCATGTGGATGAATGTACATGGTATTTTCAGAGGTTGTAAACCTAAATGTCCATAAAAACCAGACAACAAATATCAATGAGTAAAGTGTATCAAATATATCATTAGGGAATGGTGGGGACTGTTACAACTAAGATCATATGCCTGATCTAAAGGCATTCATATTCAAATTTATGTTTAAAACATAGACTCAGCCATACAAAATGTGGCTGGGCTATCTTTTTGTGGCTCTGGTAAGTCTAAATACACAAAAGGCATAGTGTTTTGAAGAACCACCTAGGCAATAAATGTGTTCAGTGGACCAAGTCAGTTATATACACAACAGTTATATAGAATATATGGTCCAGACGTGAGTACCTGGGGTTTCAATCTACATTGAAAAAAATAGATGGGGGACAAAAATTTGAACAAAAAATAGTGGCAAAATCATTTTGATCCGTAAAATGGGGGATAGTGTTCCCAGTGAAGTAGCAGTCAATTGCTACAAGATCAGGGATTCTACTGGATTACTGTTAAGCAGACCAAGTGCATGTTTAGTGTTTTAGCACCAGAAGGACAACATAAACAATCTGAAAAACAAACAAACAAAAAACAAACCCAAACAACTTTGGTCTTCCTTTCATGAATTGTACAGTTTAATGGATTCTTAAATTGTTATGTAATTAGGGATGGAAGAAGAACCATATTTACCCCCCCAGGACTTTAATGGCCCCTATACACCTTAATCTGGCCTAAATAAGGCGATAAAATTTAAGATTCCANTTTAAATTGTTATGTAATTAGGGATGGAAGAAGAACCATATTTCCCCCCCAGGACTTTAATGGCCCCTATACACCTTAATCTGGCCTAAATAAGGCGATAAAATTTAAGATTCCAAGAATAGAGGAGTTAGGTGTTTGGCTGAAGACCGGACTCAGGGTGACTGGGCACAGGTGTTGGAAGCTAGGCTGAATAACAAATATGGTCATATTCTGTTTATATGAATATACAGCCCTCTGGCCATTAAGACTTCTTCCTCCCCCCAAAAAATTCTGAATGCCTCTTTATAATTAATGTTTGATATCTGTTGTACTAGCTATTAAGAGAGATTCCCAAACTTACAGATTTGTGCTCTGTATTAATTTTTGCACTACACATGCATTCATTCTCTTTTGCAGGGATTTGTAGACATTGATTCTAATCAGTGCTTAAAGACTACTTTAGAAAGAATTAGGTTGAATGTTTTGAAAGTTATATGAGATAATTGAATAATGTAGATGTGTAAAATGACTTTTAAAAGCTTTCACACAGTTAATGACTTTGCAATTATTTCTCCGTGGTTTCCATTTTTAAATATTGATATTATGAAAAATAATACATACTCATAGAATTCTTACTGTATTTTTACATACTAGTGAAATAAAGGTATCTTTTTCTCTCACCAAATACCAGACTTTGATCATGTAGGGTTTATAGTAATATGCATTTATTAATCTCTTCAAGTTATCTTTTTATTATATATGAGAAAGCTCTTTCAGATGTAGCAGAAATACTCAAATATGTACTTGGCACATCATAGCATGGCTTACCATGAGCTTTTGTATATCTTGAACCTTTTCTTTAAAAGATTTGTGAACATTTCTTTCCTTGATCCTATTTGGAAGCCATGTTTACAAAGAGTTCTTTAAATACCTGGTGTTTGATTGCTTCACACAAATCACCTAGGTCATAGGTGAATCATTGTATGTGAAATATAAATAAAATTTACAATGGAGTGAAAAAAAATAAACTGTCAGGTTAAATTCTCTTTGATCTTTTTTTTTGTTCTGTGTTCACTTATGATTAGAGAAACTCTAATTTGTCTCTTCAGCAGTACTAACCATCTTTATGTTCATTTGAAAATGTCCATGGTTTCCAGCATGTTTCAGTGAAGATTTTTATTTTATATGTGTTTTATGTAGCTATGAAAATCAGTAGATTGCAAGTTTCTTAAAATTGGGCAATTCACTTAAATAATTAGAAACAGTAAAAGAAAGAAAATTCCATTATTTTTATCCTCAGTGATTGAAGAAAATTCTGCTGAGACATCCATCCAGCTTTTACTATTTGCTGACTAATGCCAGAGTCCTAATCCAGTTCTGGCTATATGTTTTTTACAGTGTTCTTGGTGATAGAATAAGCAGTCTACCTTGTAAGTCACAACAATATGTAATGTCTTCCACCACATATTCATTTGGGTTAGAAACCTTAAATGAAAGCTTGATGAGCTTGATGCTTATAGAGGAGGTCATAGTTTGGAGCTGATTTTAAATTGGTTTCCAGCTTCTAGTTCAACTTACTAGAGATAATGTGGAAGGCAACATATAAGATAATGTTGAGGGCTGTGTGAAATGACTAAGACCCCTTTCCTAAAGTTACCTGGTTATTGTTGGATAGTTAGGTTGCTTGCGATAAAGATGATTAAAGAAATAGAATTAGTCATGAAGATATCCCAAAGACCTAGCAGATGGTCTGTTGCATCTGGGCCACATAGCTATTGCAAAGAGTCTATACCAAGCTTTGTCTGTATAATGAGGAAATTATATTATATATATATAGAGAGAGAGAGAGAGAGAGAGATACTTTTAATGTTGTGTGCATTTAAAAAACTATGGGAATATAAGGATAAATTTAAAAATATTGATTAGTTTCCAATTATCTTTTGTCATTGTATAAATATTTTCTTAAAAGACAAGAGTGGGATGCCTGGTTGACCCAGTCAGAAGAGCATCCTTCTCTTGATCTCAGAGTTGTGAGTTCAAACCTCAGGTTGGGTGCAGAGATTGCTAAAAAAATAAACTTAAAAAAATGTAAAAAGTAGAATTATTATCATGATAGGACCTTTGGATTTTTTAATGTTGAACTAGTCTTCATTACATACTCACCAGAATGACTAGATGTCTGATAACATCAACATTGGTGAGGATGGGAAGCACTACAACCTTCAAAAGTGTTTGTGGTAATATAAAACTTTGGAAGGAGATTTGGCAGTTTCTTCTAAAGCTAATCATCTACTAAATACATACTGCTAACACTCCAAGACCAAGCAATTTCAATCCTAGTTTTTTTTTTTTTAAAGATTTTATTTATTTGACAGAAAGAGAGAGACAGCCAGTGAGAGAGGGAACACAAGCAGGAGGAGTGGGAGAGGAAGAAGCAGGCTCCCAGTAGAGAAGCCTGACGTGGGGCTCGATCCCAGAATGCTGGGATCACGCCCTGAGCCAAAGACAGATGCTTAACGACTGAGCCACCCAGGTGCCCCCAATCCTAGGTTTTTACCTATGAGAAATGAAAGCATATGTCCACAAAAAGATTGTACAGGAATGTTCCTAGCAGTATCATTCATGGTTGCCTCCAAACTGCAAATAATTTACGTGCCCTTCAGAGAAGAATGGATAAAGAAACTATGGTATATTCATATAATGGGATACTTCTTGTCAATTGAAACTTACAATCAGGATAAACTACTGAAATATGAAATAACATAGATAAATCTCAAATCTTTATGCTGTGTTAAAAAAAGCCTTATACAAGAGTACATATTGTTTGATTCCATTTTTATGAATGTTTGTGGGTGGGTATGAGCATTGACTGGGAGGGGGCATGAGGGAAACTGGTGGTGTGCTAGGAATAATCTTGATCTTAATAGCAGTTCAAAGTAGACAGATATGTGCATTTGTCAAAACTGATTGCGTTTAATATTTATGCATTTCACCATAGGTAAATCTTACTTAAAAAAAAAACCATTACAAACATTGAACTCTAGTCGATATATATGCTGAAGGGGTTAGGAATGAAATGTACTAATGTCTGCAGTTACTTTGAGATGCACCAAAAAATAAGATAAACCTGGTTGGATAGAGAAATGGATGGATACATCTGAGATAAAGCAGATGTAGAAAATGTTAATTATAGAATTTAGGTGGTGGATAATGGGTTTTCACTAAACAATTCTTTCAACTTTTTGGTATGTTTGAAAATTTCCATAATAAAATGTTGGGGGAAAAATGAGTGTTTATTCTAAAAAAGACATTCCTTTTTGGCATTTATTCTAATTCAGGCTAAAGATATGGTTACATTAAAGTTTTTCCTTTTTTGTCCTTTTTACAAATTAAAATTTTGTCTTATCCAGTAACATCATCTTAATTGCATTTAGCTTATTACCTTTACAAATCATATTCCTTGGTTGCCACACGTATAATCCAATGATTAGTTTAATAATATTTATTGGGCACTGTATTCATTTCCTGTTGGTACTATAACAAATTACCACAAACTTCGTAGCTTAAAAACAGCAATGCCAGAAGGCTTCATAGTCAGGCTTTCCCTCTCACCCACAGAATGGCCTGGGCTGAGTCATCTCCTGGCCTCAGCAGCAAGTGAGAACAGATAGGTGTTGACATTCCAGAGCTCTCTACTTCCCCTTCACCACATCCTTCCAGCGAAAAGATAGCCCGTTATGGGGAATGGCTTCAACAGGAAAAACCAGCCATCCCACGTGAAATATTTTTGGTGATTTCAGTGATATTTCCTTAGAAAATGCAAAAATGGAAGAAATCAGAAACTTGAAATTCAGTAGAAGTCTTGCCAAAATAGCACCCAGTCATAGCAGATTTCTAAAAAGAAACCAAAACTATGGCTGTAAAACACTCCCGAAACACAAGGCCGATGTGGGGAGTGGGCACAGGCTCTTCTCACCTAGATGCCCGACCAACCCCCTGGAAGCTCAGGGCCAATGCGGCACCCATGAAGGTGGCTTCATCCGACTCCGAATCTGACCCGAGGACCTGTGAGGACAGTCTTCCAGCGACAGCCGAGATAAAACGTCCCAGAGACAAGCTTGGAAACCCGTGGAAAGTGTGTCCTCTGAAGCGCATATTTGGGAAGAGAGGAATTTTCGAACACCCAAAGAGAATCTACTAGAAAATTGGATTCTCCAGACAGTCATGAGGAGGAAGTGAAAGAGTTGCTGCGAAGCTTGATGGAATCGTGTAGAGAAAAAGAAACAGGCGAAACAGGCTGCCGGGGCACCACCGGCCGTGAGAAACAGCAGATAAAGGCGCGCTGGTACGATCGGATCCCAGCCCAACCGAGAGCCTTTCCCCGCCCCGGAAGCCGGTCCGCCAATGGCGTCGGCCCGTCCGGCCTTTGGCCGGCGGCGCCTGCGCAGTTGCGGTGGAGAGCTCGCTCCTCACACAGTCGCGCTTCTGGGGTCACGGCGTCCCGTAGCGTCGCTTCCTTCCTTGCCCTAAGTCTGGACCCTGGACCCTGGGGCTCGGCAAGCCCTCGGCCGCCCGCGGGGGAGCGAATGAGGCGGCGCCTCCAGGCGAGGCGCTCTCCGAAGCCACCCGTGACAGCCCGAACGAAGGCAACCACGGCCAAGCAGCAGGCCGTCGCCGGCAGGACGGCGACACCAGCTTTAGGGTCACGGGGTATTACCACGGGGACTAGAGGGCAGCCTGCGCTGCTCCCTCAGCTTTCTGACCTGTTCTGGTTGAGGGGCCAAGTCAGATTTTTTTCTGTCTTTAAAGTCTTCATCCGGTAACCCTGAGCGGTTACAGAGCAGTAACCCCAAATAAATTCTTCTGGAGCCACGTACAACGGAAAGGCAAGTCATTCTACTTTTTGTAAAAGAGAAATTTGTCTCCTTTCCTTTTTAAATTCACAAAAGGAAACAAATCTCGAACCAGGCACAGTTAAATATTTCTATTTACAAACAAAACAAAACAAAAACCCTGCAAATATTTATTCTCTCACAATGTGGAGGCCAAGCATCCCAAATCAGTTTCAGTGGGTCAAAATCAAGGTTTCACCTCCCTCTGAGGGCTCTAGGGAAGAATCTGTTATTTCTCTTTTCAGCTTCTGGTAGCTACCAGCATTCCTTGGCTTGTGGCCAAATCACTCCTGTCTCTGCCTCCAGTAATTTTGCCTTTTCCTCTCCTGTGTCAAATCTCCATCTGCCTCTCCCTTACAAGTACACTAGGTACTGTTTTAAGAACCTACTCAGATAAGCCAGAATAATCTCCCCATCCCAAAACCCTTAATCACATCTGCAAAGACCCGTTTTCCATGTAGGGTAACATTTATAGGTTCCATGGATTAGGAGTTATTATCTTTGGGGGGCGTTCTTCAGCCTGCTACAGGCATTTTTTTATGTGCCAAGTTCTGTGCTAGGGCCTAAATAATATTAACATCTAATGGTTTACTGTGTCTCTGGTGCTGTCCTATGTGCTTTACTTTCCTTTTACTAAGGAGATAAAATGACTTAACATGAACTTATTTAACCATACATTTCTTTCTTGCATATGCCAACTATTAAAGCCCCAACATGCTAGTTTTCTGAGAAATGTGCATTGGGAAATTATATTCTGTTCCAAATAACACTGTCCTATTTGTGTGGAGGATGTTAAAGTTGACAAGATTGTGAATTCCCCTTGGGAAGTGACTTGGCTTATCCATCTTTGTATCCGTATAGTTAGGGGCATAGTAAGGGTTAGTAAATGTTTGTTGAATAGCTAACAGAGCCTTTGCAAACATTATGAAATGTACCCTTTATAAAATCCTTGCAGGTAGATATTGTAATTTCCATTTTACAGAAAAGATTTAGAAAAGTTGAATTACATTCCTAACACCAGGACTGTGTATACAAACACAACTTTGACAGTCTGAGTATCTGAGACATATTTCCATTATCAGTAACTGATTGATTTTGTGCATGAAACATTAAAATTTAGCAAAATTCTCATGTAGCTAAGTCTGTTTTATTATTACACTGTTATTAATCATGTGCAACATAGTTTTAATTTTTAAATTTTTTGAATGGCCAGTTTCTTCTGGATTAAGTCCATAGTGGTGTTAAGAAATGAAAGGAAATTTTCTAAATGATGCAGAATATTTTGATACTTTTCTGTTAACTTAGCCTTTCCCCAGAACTGCTTCAAGCATATCTAGTCTTTTTTTAAATTTAAATTCAATTAATTAACATATAGTGTATTAGTTTCAGAGGTAGAGTTCAGCATATCTAGTCTTTTTTGTAGCTTCTTTAAACATCTGATTTTTTTAAGTCATTGATATTATGACTCTAAGAAATAATCATACTTTCCTCTTTACTTTGGTTCCTTGAAAGCTTTTCCAAAATCTTAACCCACTTGTAGAGGCTTTTCAGGACTGAATCATATGAATCCCTTTAGGGTAATTATACCCCTGACTCACTATTTTACTGTCCATATTTCTTACCTTTCTTGCCTTAAATTTCCTTTTGTAGTTTTGTATCCATTTCTAGTGGAATAAGGCCAGATACAAGTAAACAGATAAAATATATTCAGGTCCCTTACTAATGATGAAATATATGAATATGTTGTTATATTTTCACGATTACATATATGTTATATAACATGTTATATAACATATGACATTATATATATAAGAAGAATTATTGCACATGTGTGTTATATGTAACAAGAATTATTGCATATGTTATATGTGATATAGTATGTTATGTATTTGTTTTGTTATGCATTGTGTTTTTCTTCTCTTTCTTCTTTACGATATTCTTTCCTCAACCTTAAGTCAAGCCACTAATTCAACTAGTATATCCCTGAGTTTATATCACATTTGCTGACTTGCTTATGCTATTGCCCTTTATATTTTTTTTCACCTTAGTATGATGTGACCTTGAATTGCCATTATTTTCCCCCAAATCCCCAAGTTTGCCAAATGGCCTAAGTGTATTGTGTGTCTGATGACTAGGTATTTACTTTTCAGTAAAAGATAACAAAAAGGAATTTGTGGTCCAGTTTTATTTTATTTTTTATAAGATTCTGTCATTACCAGGGTAGAACTCATGATACTCTCAGGACCCATGGAAGCACAAACCTGAGCAATTGATTCCAAGCACATTTACCTGACATCCCTTTCAAACATCTGGCATTGCTCTTGCCTCTTTATTCCACTAATGACTTTTAAAAACAATAAACTCTCTTCTCAATTCTCAATTCTCAATCTTGCTTTTTCTTCAGAATAGCAGAATGTAATCCTTTATTGGGTACTTGAGAGAAGTGTTTTTTGTGTGTGTGCGTAGAGCAGGAATCTTAATATTGTTACTCCATTTTGCTATATGGTTTGGTGCTTATGTAGACAGAACTGTAACTATAATCAACAGTAGAGCATTGAGAAATATGCCAGAGATGTGGCATTCATTTTGATTTATCGCTTAAAATAACATAAAGCTGAGTACCAAGTATGGGAGTGTTGCTTGTTCTTGCAGGCTGTCAGACATGATGTTGCCTGCAAGGTACCCACTGTCTGAAACAAATGGTGAAATGACCTTCTTCCTTCTCCATGCTTTTGCAACTTTCTGCAAGGGGAATTGGGCAAATGCTTCCCTCCATGGTTTCTATCAGTCTTACACACTGGTTTCATTAGCTTTCCACAGCTCTCCCCAGGAAAAAAGAGATGTGGTTTTTCCCTTCATAGGGAATAGACTGATAACTAGTCCAAGCGAAGCAATCTGGATTTTAGTGATTTTGATATTTCAGGGGCTAGGCTGCTAAAATTCTTTTGCTAAGTGCATTTATAACAATTATATTTTTGTTGATTTAATGACAGTATTGGTAAGGGAAATGTATTTGTTAAGAATTATATTCATAGGGGCGCCTGCCTGGGTGGCACAGCGGTTAAGCGTCTGCCTTCAGCTCAGGGCGTGATCCTGGTTTTGGGATCGAGCCCCACATCAGGCTCCTCTGCTGGGAGCCTGCTTCTTCCTCTCCCACTCCCCCTGCTTGTGTTCCCTCTCTCACTGGCTGTCTCTATCTCTGTCGAAAAAATAAATAAAATCTTAAAAAAAAAGAATTATATTCATAAAGGTATATACATATATGCACACATATGTGCACACATACGTACCACATACTCTTTTGAATATAAATTAAATGGTTGATGAACAAGTCTCCTCAATGATGGATAGACTTAAGAGAGAATCCTCTAGATGTATATTTTATGGGCAAATGGACTTTATATTAGAAATAATTGAATTGGCCTGGTAGCCAGAAAAACTAAGTAAGGTTCAATAGCCTTTCCCTGGAATTTCTAAATTTCATTCTATTGTCTTTATGTAAGTGTCACTTAAGAAGAAAATCTGGAGGACTTTGTTTCTACAGACTTCAGATAGATAAAAATGAACTGAAACCAGCCATCATCCTTCTGCTTGGATTTACAAAATGTAAACTGCACACTTTTCATAAGAGAATTCTTGGTTGATGCCCCTTATTGTCATCTAGAAAAGTGTGGACTGTTTTTGTTTTTCTTTTTTTTTTTGAAGAAGAAGAAGTGTAATTATTTCTTTTTTTAAGTAAAACAGTTATCTCTCTGTGTAAATCCAATGTACCCAAACAACTAAACTCAGCCTGCTTCCTCTTTTTCTGTAAATGTTGGGGCAAAGATTGTTTCACCTCTGACATGAACATTAATTATGTAATGATATGGGAGAAAATAAGAATAAAGCAGTGGTAGTTTAGAGCTTTGGAAGTAGGTTTTACGAATTCAGCAGTGATGATACTTAGGCCTCAGAGGGTTCAGAGTTCAATCTAGCTAAGCATTAGTAAAGTCAAATTTATATAATGTCCCGCCTCATCAAGCCCATATGATCTTTCTCTTTTATTCTTTGTGAATGAACTATGTGGGTTACGTTTTTACCACCACCTGCCCTTTTCCAGCTCCCTAATCCAGAACTCCTTCCTCATTCCTTCTGTTTTAGAAACTAACAAGAAGGCTTCACTATAATTTTCTCCCAATTGCAGAATTCATTTTATGTAATCACTACTGAAAATCACCTGTAAAAATTCTTCTACTGGCTTTTGATCAGGCCAGAAATTTTCTAAGTTTAAAAATTAATTACGGGGCGCCTGGGTGGCACAGCAGTTAAGCGTCTGCCTTTGGCTCAGGGCGTGATCCCGGCGTTATGGGATCGAGCCCCACATCAGGCTCCTCCGCTATGAGCCTGCTTCTTCCTCTCCCACTCCCCCTGCTTGTGTTCCCTCTCTCACTGGCTGTCTCTATCTCTGTCAAATAAATAAATAAAATCTTTAAAAAAAAATTAATTACAAAGTACAGGTTTTCTGAGTATGAATGCTTGAAGCATATAGAAAACATTTGGAATGGAGAATGTTGACTTCCTTTCTTTGTATCTTAGTAGTGCTATCTAATTATAAGCTTTCAAAGATATCAAATTAGGTGCCCTCTTCATTGCATTTTAAAATAGGTAATCTATTTCTTTTCCTTTCACTCAAACCATTCCTCAAACAAAATTTTGAATAATACACTTGTATGTTTAGAATCATTGTTAGCCAAAATGAAACCATTCTTTTGACTTTTATAAATTGTCTTTACCTACTGTGTTTTATAGTCTTCTGAGAATTTGGCTTATCCAAAAAGAGATTGTGTGCCTTCCCAAGTGAGAAGGAAACCTTTTGTCAGCATCTTGTCTGAGTTAACTCCTTGGCTACGCAGGTCATGGCAGGTCTATGTTGAACATCAGTCTTTGGCTCTATCACAAAACTGGTATTGAAGCACAGGCCAACTCCCAGAGTACAGAGGTTAAAGAGGCAATTAGTCACTACAAAGCCGACTTGTGGCATCTTCTGGTAAGGAAGTACTTAACTCTTTCCTGAATGATGCCTGAAATCGCATCTTCTGAGTGCTTTTATATTCCACTAAAATAATTTAGTCTTAAGTCTTAGCCATTTTAAATCAAAGGTAAATATAAAGTATATTATGCCTCATGAATTGAGACTTTCTTATCAATACTTCTAGCAGTTAGGGTAAATGGGGTAGAGATGGGCAGGGAGATTATTATCAATTATATGTTTAATAGTTCACCTTAATTTCACTTTTGTTGTCTGGAAGCCTAACAATCTCTTTGAAATATTTCTAACTCTACCATTAAGGTTGTTATTTATTATTGGTGGTGGTGGTACAGCTTGGTTTAGAGCTTGCCAGAATATTTCCTCACTTTTTTTCAGAAAAGGAGTGGCCTCTGATGAATTATAATTCACTAAACTGGACCATAGTTTTATATGTTTCTATATTCTTGAGTTTTTTAAGGGCTTGAGCTTTTGCTTCCACACAATAGATTTTTGTAACATGTAGGATAATAAAACCTTCTCTTCTGTCCTCTATCTAAAATATGCCAGAAAACCATAAAGATAGCGCCAGTCTTAACTGTATCAACATTGTGCAGTGCTTGGATTCACCCAGAGTTATTGGTCATAAATTGATGGCACCCCAAAAAGCTGAAAGGAGGGAAGAGGATTCTTAACTTTTCCTATTTTTTTCCCCACTGAAGAACAAATGAACTGCTGAATTAGGAAGTCTTGCCTTTACATTTCCCTCCCCCTTTCTCTTCTAGCATTTCCTTTAGTCCTGAAATATAACTATTTTCAGTGATATGATTTTTCTGCTCCTAGGTGGAAATATGATTATCAACAATAACAAAAATAAACTGTAGCTGATCTATCAAGGTTGTAAGTGTTACATCCATCATTTTATAATAATGTGTCTTTCTGATTATATCTTTTTATTTCTAACACATAGTTTGCACTCAATAAAACATGGTTGAATTAAATAAATAAATAAAACCATAGAATCTTTTTTCTGTCTCTTGCGTGTTTTGAGGAATGCTTAGAAGAAGTGAGCTCAAGTTGTTATATAATGAGTAGTGGTAAAAGGATGGAACAATGGCTAAAATTAAAAGCAAGACTTTGGGATAAATATATCTGAAATGTTAAAGCCAAAACCAAGTTTATTACAAATTTGTTAATCTCCCTCCCCCACCCACTTTGGAAGAGCCTTTAACCATCTTGTTTCTTAGTAGCTTGAAGAAGTGCATTTTTAAAATAATGCAGGCTTCATTCTATCTGAAATACATTTTTAAAGTACTGTAAGAAATAAATTAAAACATGTTTTACTATATAAACGAAGAAACAAAATATTTCTGTAAGAGCTAGTTTGTAATGGTCTTTCCTAAATATATTAGAAAATATTATTGTTGTTGTATAACTCCTTTTTTCACTGCTAACTCCTACTTACTCACCAGTTGGGAAACCCACCTGATGTTAGAGACACTTAGGGAAAGAGTGGTCCAGAATGAATCAGCAATGGCAATATCTGCTCTCCCTCCCTCAAAGGTGTAACACCTCTGTTGGCAAAGGTGCAAACCCATGGAACTTAAGTTTCAATAACATTTCCATTTAGAGGCCACTTACTAAAGTCTCATTAAAAGAGTAACTATTATTCTCATTTTGTAACCTTTCACTATCTCTGTGTGACAAAATGGGCATCAGTTCTCCACTGCTTTAAGTAGCAAATGCCTAAATTAATCTTAGATTCACTAATCAGATATTGGCTTTCCAGAGAATAACATTTGGTAAGTGAGAACTTAATGAGTGTCCCAAGATAACCGTTGTTAACTGGTGGAGCTGGTGACATTTTGCATGTCAGTGCTAGTCTTTGCCCCTGTGGTATATTAAGAACGTGCTTTGAGCAAATGCTTTAGCATTTTCATTGCAAGTCAACCTTTAAAAAAAAAATCTCTCTTGCAGTGAACATCTCTTCTATGAGAATATTTTTGGAAGTTTATGTGAAAAATTGACTTGTGTATATGTTTGGTCCTGTGTTGTTAATGGGATAGAGTAGAAGAACATTTACAGGAAAATGTTCCATAAAATACAAAGGGCATTCAACATATCATTTTGACGCCTGTGTCTTTTCATTTGTCATTATGTGTGGTTGTGTAGCAATAACTACTACGTATAATTTTTGTGAGGTTAAGGTGTCATATTACTAGAAAAAGTAACTATAAATAGAATGCTTATAGATGAGATTATAGTCATATGTAATAAGGGGGAATGTACTGTTATGAATAGATTATTGAATTGATTCATCTTGTACATGTTTACCTGTAAATACGTCTTTTTTTGTATAAATAAAATCTTCTATGTAGGGCATTTTCTGAAGGCAGGATACACCTGTAAATCATGCCGATTCACTTGCTACACTGGGATCGGATTATTCTTCAGTAAAACTCAATTTGAGGATTTAGAAAAATCAATCAGATATCATTATTCTTTCTATATGATGCCAAATTGTGTTTTGGTGACCTCTGCTCTCATTTAAATGACCTGAAGTCGGGATGAGCCTCCGTAGCACAGAATTGTACTAAGTTTGCTCCCTTGTTGCTCTCTTTGGATCATGTAAATCCTTTTTATTCCTTTTTCATTTGTATGTGTCTGTGAGTTGCAGCTTCTTATGCTTTTACCCGTTTATAAGCTATATAACATAGGGTGGCTTGCTGTTTTGTTTAGTTTGAAGAAATGATGAAAATGAAGTTCTATTCCTTAAACCCCCCAGTAGATCTCTTTTACAATGTGTTTGCATTTCAGGAGTTTTAAGGTTTTATCTACATGTTTATTCAATCTTAAAGATATCTATCTCCTGGTTGTACTTATTTGCCAATTACTTTACAGCCCTTTCCATACTTTTTATTTTAAATCTGTGGAGTTGGTTTTGTCTTGTTGCATTTTTTCCTCTGCTTGAAGATGTATCTCTTATTCAAATATAAAAGTGACTTAGGAAAGAACATCCTAAACTTTATTTAGAAATTCACCAAGCCCATAGTAATGCATCTCTAATGGGCACATTTCTTTCCACACCTCTAAGGTGATTGAGCCTGTCCTTTAAAGTGAGATTTGCAAACCAGTGTCTGGCAGCTCCAATTAGCTTCTTTTGGGTTTGAAGCACATCACAAACAGTAACAAGGTCTCCCAGGACACTCCTCTTGCAAGCAATGTAGTCATATTTCCTCATTAGTTCTTTTCAATTGTCACTAATGCCATGTTCCAGCTTTTGAGTAGGAGACAAAAAACATAAAAATTTGGTATGTATGTAGAATGGGCCATTGTTTTCCATAATTCAAGGCTCTTTTGAATTCCTTTGATAGTTTTGAAGCTTACACAGCTTAATTCATTAACCTTTACCCTTCACATAAATCAGGTGATTAGGAATCTATTGCTAAGGAGACAGATTTTCCCTGCACTGAAACTAAGTAAATGCCTTCTCAGAAAAAATTCCTATATAGTTGACAAAAGTAACCTTTTTGTTGCTTTTCAGATTTCATATTTCAGGTGCATTTTAGAACATTATCAAAAGCAAGTGAACATTAACATTGCGTTATTATAAATAATAATTCTTGATGCTTTGGATACTTTGGAGCAGATTTTCTTATGCTTTTTGGAGTTCTAGAAGAGTTTATATGTATATATGTATGTATACCTGCGCGTGCGCGCACACACACACACACACACTCTCACACTCAACAACTGTTACGAATTTATAGTGGTTGCAGTTTTAAAATTTTTCTTCAGGGGCACCTGGGTGGCTTAGTTGGTTAAGTGTCTGATTATTGATTTCGGCCCAGGCCGTGATCTCAGGGTTGTGAGATGGAGCCTGCCTCAAGCTCTGTGCTGAGCATGGAGCCTGCTTAAGATTTTCTCTCTCCCTCTCCCTGTGCCTCTCCCCCATCCCTCTCTAAGATAGATAGATAGATAGATAGATAGATAGATAGATAGATAGATAGATAGATAAAATTCTCTCCCTCTGTAGCACCCTCCCCTCGCCCCATGCTCTCTTCCTCTCAGCAACAACAAAGTTTTTTTTTTTTCTTCTGAACCCTGCCAAAGAATAAAAGAAGAAAATAATTTGAGGGTAGGCAATTCAGAATAAACTAAAATATATTGAATCTAGGACATTTGATTTGGAGAAACTCTTCATATAGGCCCTCATGTTATTGAGAATGAGAATATGGGGTTTCAAAGGAGGTAGGTGGTTCTATGGTTTCATGGAGGTGGAATAGAGTAGATTTCTCCAGATTTTTTTATTCCTTCTTGTTAAGGTACATCTCGCTTTATTTCTCAGAATTTGGGGAAATAATTTAGTAGGTTTGTGTTTGATGTTCATGGGCTAGTCTAAGAATATTTTATTTTCTGCAGTTTTCCACTATGCCATTTTCCCATTATTAATTTCTCCTTAATAATCTTATAGATTGTCACTTTCTCTAAGGATATAATTCTTTACCCAAGTTTTAGAATCTTTATGTTATCATGCATGAAATGAGAAATCTTTGAATGTACTGACCTGTAGAAGATGTCAGTCATATAATATTCTGAAGTTTGTCCTTAGGGATAGTGGGAACAGGGGGTGGGGTGAAGAATGGGAAAAATTTGAATTCTAGATTCTGAGTTTAGGGACTCATGGCTTGTCCCTAGGGACAAACCTATAATTTATCATTGAGAATAATGGATATTCTCCTATGCATTATCTGTGAATAGGAGAGGGGATAGAGAAACAAAGGTTTTAAATGTGGTCTTTGATTCCCTCACTGTCCCTTTCTTTCTTTCTTCTTTTTTATTATTTTTTAAAGTAGGCTCCATACCCAATGTGGAGCCTGATATGGGCCTCAAACTCACACCTGTGAGATCAAGACTTGAGCCAAGATCAAGAGTCAGACACTTAATTGACTGAGCCACCAAGGCACCCCTTTTATTCTCCTTCTTAAAGATTATAGCACTTTACAAACATTTCTCTATTTTATTGATACCATTTAAAAAATATCCTTTAAACAGCTTACATAAGCATCTATAGTCAAAAAGTGTCAATAATTACTAAGCTTTACCACCTTGTTTGTTGCCTGCATACCTACTATACAGTGAACTGGGAAATGCTCTGATGTTAACACACTAAAAGGTCGTGACTAGAGCCAAGACTCTTTTAAAACAGAGAAGGATTATTTAGAGTAAATGCAGTCCACAGACCAGAGTTATGTTCATGTACTTCCTGTAAATACGTACCATAATGGACTCTAAAAGTTTCAGGAGGAAAATATAGTCACCATGCAAGCCTTTTGTCAAGACGTGCTGTCACTGCAGGCTGCCTGGGAGAGGAGACCTGGACTAACCACCAGGTTTCAGGCACTAGCCAATTGATGTGGGGTTCCATTTCCATCAATTTGCAGTAACAGGACGATATAAACCATTTCCCCTTTCACCTCTCAAAACAATAGCTATTTTAGCTATTTATTTGAACCACTCAAGTTTGTGTAATATTATTGTGTTGAGAGTTTCAGTCCAGACAGAACTTGGGGTTTCTCTCCTCAAATATCACCACTGGGAATGATGTGGTATTTACATTAAAGAAATCAAGTTTTGTTACAAATCTTCTGAAGAATGTGTTTTTCTCCAGGAATTTTTATTCGAGGAGTACTTCCATGTTGTGCGTAACTTCTGGCACACTGGCTGTGATTATAGGGTAATTAAAACTATTTTTGGAAAACCTTATGCAATTAAACTTTTAAAAATAGAGCAAAAATCCTAGGTGATCCTTTTTAAAAGCAAAGTGTTTTTCTCTTATATTTCCTTTCTCTTTTTCTGTCTAAAAGATATTTACTGCTTATTTCTTAATCACATGTTATCTCTTGGCTTTTGCTTCTTGAATAAGCTGAATTTGCTTACAATATCTGTTCATAAAAAACTTCCCTCTGACACAGGGGGGAATCCTGACACTTGTGGCCTTTCACCAGTTTTTAGAGAGTTTTCATCCAGTGATTGATTATCTTATTTATATGAATACTGGTTCTTGTTGGCTACGAAATAGCATTTGATCTGGCTTATGCAGTGAAATCAATTTGTGTTATTTGCTCTTTGTAGTGGGCTGTGTGTGTCTTTAATGTTCCTATGTGCCTTGTAGTGTATCTTACATAGAATCAAGCAGCAGGAATGCAGATAGGATATTGCATTTGTTTAGAGTTTCTTCACAATCAAATGTAAAATCAGGCATTTTGGACTATTTGGAAAGAGCATGAGAGCAAAATAAATGACAAACATTATTTCTGTACTAATTTATTTCATTTTGTGGTAGTCATACAAAATACTGCTTCTGTTACGTTTTGGTAGGTGATGGAGGAGGACTGAAATATGTATCTTTGATATGACAGAAAGTAGTCAGACTTTTTTTTTAATTTAGGATTTTGTAATCGTCTAGGGTCTTTATTTTTATCCTTAGCATGTGAAAATTCATTTTTAAAGTTGTAAATAAAACATAGTTATTGCCTGTAATATCTTATCTTCTTTTGTCCTTCCTTTTTTATGAGTTTATTCAAATATTACATTAAAGCCAAATGACATGGAATTAGGTTTAAAATTTTCCCTTCATAATAAGCTGTATCAATGGTAATTGCATTGTATTGCTGATTTAAGTTTTCTGTTGTAGCCATGGAAGAACTTCTCCGTTTTTTGTCATAAATCCTTTTTTAAAAAAATAGCCAAAAAAATGTTTATTCAGTTATTCCAAAGAGCTTTGCAATGTCTATCATTCCATTAAAACAATATTCTATAAAAATATTTTAAAGGAAAAATAATGTCTTCTTTATAACTAATTTAACCTTCGGTAATGAATTATGTGAAGTAAAATTGTATAAAATTTTCTGACATTTTATGAAGATTCCTACAAATAAGCCAGACAGCAAATAAAATATCTGCGAGACAGAGATGGATATTCAGTAATTTTTTGATGGATTATACACACAGGTATCAAATTACTTGATCCTTACTTCCTAGAAAAGGTTAATGACTCTTTTTGCTTTTACCCTTTTACTTAACTGTTATTTATAAAGATTAAAACAGCGACTACATTGAAGGATGCATATTCCTACGTGTCAGTATGACTGTACAGGTTTTTCTGATATTATAGGAGTCTGAGCCACAAAATGGATGGCGTTGTTAATCATTATTTTTAAAGTTCATTCAATTCTGTACTACATGTTCTGCTATGGCTGTTAAATCTGAGTGCACCATTCAGAAACCTTTTAACTTAAATGAAACCAGAAAAGACTTTAAATCTTACATATCTATATTACATATCTATGCAACAGTTCATTTAAAATAAGAATTAAAAATTTTAAAGTCAAAGATCTTTAAGTTCTTAGATGTGCAGTTTTTTTCTTTCATCTATAATCAATGTTAGATTTTTAAATATTTCTGGTTTTTATTGAATAAAATACACAAAAATGTCTATTTTAGCATTATCAAACTCCATCATTAACAACTGAACCATGAATAATATTCCTGTCCGCCTATAATGACCACCCATCTATATTCTAGTTTGATTAGAATTGTTTTTATATTATTTTTCTATGTAAATGACTTGTTCATTATATGGCCTATATTTACTGGTCTATTACTAAAAGTGACATTACTCTTATAGAAATATCTTTTTTCATCACTTGAAATTTAAAATATACACTAGTCATAAATGTACTTAATTAAAGTCATTTAGGTATTAGAGCACTTGAGTTTAAAGCAGGGAATATAACATTTTTTCCTGAAACACCTTGAAAGAAGTTTGCTGAAAGAAGAGAGCTGTGGCATTCATCAAATACTGACCTCTTCCTGTTACAGTCATGGCCAAACTCTTGCTAATTTAACTTGAAATGCATTAGTGTAACTCACCACTTTTTTGTGTGTGTTTTAGGTGTGTGGAGGTCATTGCAAAGGAAGGACAAAACCTGAAAGAGCTGTATTTGGTGTCCTGTAAAATCACAGATTATGGTATGTAAAGAGTCATTGTCCTAATCCTTTTCTAGAATTAAAAAGTTACAAAATCTTTGAAAACTTTTTAAAAGAAATCATGAGCTACTGCCTCATAGAGACTATCTTTATTTGTGCTAACTCTGGTCATAACAAAAGAAATGAGGAAATCATGAGACTAGGATCCAGAGGAAAATGAACATGTGTATGAGTTTGTCACCACATGCAATCACACACATGTGCGTCTGTGCACACACACACACACTCACATAGGGTTAAAATGTATGGTTAAAAAAGCTATAAAATGAAAATAAATAATGGGACAACTAAATATTTGATACAATAAATATAACTAAAAAACTTATTACTTGGGTTAATTTGCTTAATTTAACGTCATGTCAAATACATTCCCTGCTGACATTCCAAATGGCACACTATTTAATGCTTTACATTTTTTAAAGCATTGAAAACTTCCACGTTTAGATATGTAGGAAGTGAAGGGTATACATTTGTATGCAAGATTTTAAATTATCTTAATTTTCAATATCTCTTTAAAGTGGAGAAAAGCAAGTTGTTTTATAAAAAAGACGAAAAGTACAAAATTATCCTGTTGGAGTAATAAAAGAAAAATAACCTAGCCTTTCCTTTTTTATTCAGCTTTATGTGTTTTTTTCTTTTTAATTTGTGTATTTAATCTAGAGTTTTAACCAGATATTCAGATTTATAGGAGACTGAATTGGTTTTCTTTTCTCTTTTCTGATTTTTTGATTTGTTTAAATTTGAGACTATGCTTTCTACCTTGAGGGAAACTAATAATTCATTAAGTTTTTTTTATTGTTAATTCTGACATATGCTAATAAATGCCTCCAATCCTAGGATGTCATGCTGACCATCTGTCCTGGGTGGCAGAGTTGAATTTTATCAGCAACTAAATTCAGCCTTTAGAAAAATTCTACTACAGCTATAATAAAAAATAACATAAAAAATATTTGGCTTAAAATAATGCTAATTTCTTTTCAGAGTTTATTTTTTAGAATAGTAAATGAGTCTTATGTGGATTTATTCATAATGTTTCTAGGTTGTTGGGGTTTTTTTTCCTACTTATACCATGCAAAATGAGTGTTTTGATATGTTTTTTTTTTCCTCGTAGTTTGTTTTCTGGTTTGGCATATTGGATTGCTACTTAGATACAGTAATTCTAAAACATATACTATCTTCCTGTTGTCTAGCTCTTAGAGAGTTCTCTCTGTCCAACCCAGGGCATATACTCAATACAGGTAGATTTGCTAATTAGCTAATACATTCATTCATTCCAAACTTCTTCCTTAGCATTCAAGCTTCTTTACCGTTAGTTTACTACCTGCCCCTCCACTCTTATTTTATATATTTCTCCTCTTCACCTCTTCAGTGCCAGTGTCAGATTGCTAATTGCCAGAAGAGCTACAGATTAAGTTCTTTAGAATGAACTCTTCAAGGTCCTACAGTGGAAAATGTTGCCAAAATTACGCTTGGTCCCAGTACCTGTTAAGTTAGCAAGTACAAAGAAATGTTCCAGGAGATGTGGAGAAGAGAAAAAGTTTTGGACTTGAGACACATCTGGGACCAAGTTCAGTCTTTGTCTTTATCTGTTCTTTGGCCTTAGGGAAGCTCCTTCACATCTCTGAGGCTCAGTTTCCTCATTTGTAAAATGGGGAATTCACGTCTCATGTCATATTTACATACCCGGCACCAAGTCTAGTGATTAGCTTTGGTAAATGTTGCTTTCCTACAGGAGGGGGACAGAAAAGATTTTATACAAAATTCTTCTACCCTCTTTCCTTTCCTAGGTTTTGGAAGAGGTTTTTGTTGGTGTTACTATTGTGTATTGTTATTGTTTATTGCTATTGTTTCTTGATAATATCATGTTCTGGAGTTTAGAAATTTTAGGATTTTTTTCTCCTAGTGAGGCGAAAATGATGTTAAAACCTTGACAATATGGTTTACCGTTTTTTACGTAGGTTGGTGCATCTCTGCACATTAGGGTCACCTGGGGAGTTTCTAAAGCATAATGATGCCTGAATCTTATTCAAGACTAATTAAATCAGATTTTCTATGAGGTGGGACCCAGGCAAAGGTTTTGTAAAACCTGCCTAAATGATGTTAAATCAACTAAGTTGAGAGGAACTGATCCAGTCCATTTGAAAGGGCAAGAAATGGACATTTAGGGGACTTCCCTGCCATGGTGATGAGAAATCTATCACAATTTTTCTGGTACCTCACTTCAGCTTTAAGCTCTCTGCCTCACCTCATCTCTCTTCCGTCTTTCCTTTGGTTTTAGGTATTCAGAGGGTTCATGGAAAGCCAGTGTTCCATCTATTGATTCTGTTCTTCAAAATGTTGGG
This sequence comes from Ailuropoda melanoleuca, assembly GCF_002007445.2. NCBI lineage: Eukaryota > Metazoa > Chordata > Mammalia > Carnivora > Ursidae > Ailuropoda > Ailuropoda melanoleuca. The sequence goes on along the minus strand of NC_048220.1, from coordinate 78,331,881 downwards.
GCACAATTGAGGAGGAGGGGTAAAGGTCGATAGTTTATGAGATTGTAGTATAATTGCTATTTGATTATAAAATTTAAAAAAAATCACTGAAAGTTCAGCTCAACTTAGCTCTTTTTCCCTGGTAACATGCCAATAACACATGAATAATTTTTGTCAAAAAAGACAGCAAAAAGGATTATTCATTGTAACCAGAGAAACAGCATGTTACTGAAGGTAACTCCTGTGCTGGGGGAGGCTGGCTGTGATCCCTTGCCCTGTGTTAATTATAAATTTTAAGATGGAAAAACAGATGCCTGTTTTCTTCTTTAACTGGATAAGTAGAGAGATATTCTGTAGAACTTTTAGATTTTTGAGGTTACTTAAAAATTGTAAAATTTGATGCACACCTGATACTGGGGGAGTTTCATCCTTTAAGAGACTATTCCATAATTCTCCTTCCTATGGCTTTACTCATATTCGATCTATTTAGTTTCGTCCTCACCTCCTCCCTCTGCGGTGCTGTGTTTGTACATGCTTTCATTATTGTATACGGAGATTTTTGAAGTTTTTTGCACAATGCATTGATTCAGAAACAGCAGCTCGCCCGCCGTATCATTTGTAATTTTTGTCAAGATTCTTACAGATGTTGAATGTGGTTTATGGTACTTAGCAACACCTGGCCAGGCTGTTATGACGTTATGTTCATTTTAATTGATGTATGATATAGTTGTCATGAAGAAAACTATCATTTTAATAGGCTTCTTATTCCCCAAATTGAACATAGATCTTTATGGTAAAGGATGGCAATTATAAACAAATCAATAATTCAGGCACAGCTAAATGGAAAATGCAGTCTTGGGAAATTGCTCCCTGAAGAGAAATCTAATATTGTCACTCTTCTGTCACTGAACAAATATATGTTGCATAGGCAGTCTTGTGGGGAAAAAACTCAAATTTAGGAGTCAGAGAGTTAGGTTAGAATCCAGCTTTGCCTCTTCTTTTCTTTATGACCTTGAGCCAGTTACTTAACCTCCTAGTTTTGTCATCTGTTAAGCACATAATAAAATGTACCATAAAAGGTAGTGAATATTAATTTAAAACATCAGCGTCATGCCTCGTGGCATAGTGGGTACTTATTAATTGGCAGTTCTTAGAATAATAGAATCATCTCTTTCTCTGAAGAAGAATCAGCTTCCCTCCCCCATCCTCCTCCTCCTTCCCCTCCAAGTATGGCTTTCCTGTCTGTGGGAATCATGATTTGGAAGTTTGGCCTGTATTAGTTTGTGCTTGTCTTGTTGACTTCTATACCTAAGCTATCTAACCCAGATTGTTATTAGTAGGGAATAAACGGAAAGATGCAGCAGAAAGTTTAAAATCTTTCATTTGCCTCCCTATGTTAGGTTTCTTCCTCATCTCTTCTTCCTTTTTGTTTGGGTAGTTTTCTCTTGGCTCCCCTTATGCTTTCTTTTGTTCCTAGTATTATCAGCTAATCGTTTTCAGCGTACCTTTCCACTTGCTTTCAAACACTTTTCTGTTGTAAGTTCTCTTCTGGAAAATTGTATCCTTAGGATTGAAAGGAAGACAAGGAGTAGAAAGTAACGTGTACCCCTCAAGCCTGTCTGTCTTGGGCTGCATGGCACAGAACAGGAGGTGTAATGAATAGGATGGGAGAATAAAGCGCTTGCCTCCCCTGGTGTCTCCAGAGTGAGTTTTACCAGTGTGACCCTGTGTCGGGGAGCAGTTGTAAAAAGGGCCCAGGTTTCTTTTTCTGGGTTGTTATCACATTTCCTTTGACTTCAGCACTCCTGAGGCCCCTAGAAATATACTCTAGAGGATATCTTTTGATTTCCCTCTCAAGTTGTCAAATAAACTTTAATTAAAAAGGACTGTAAACACTTAACTACTGGCATGGATATTTGGGGCCTACAAGGTCACTGACAACCCACAGACTCACTCTGTGCCCCTCCGTGGGCTCCTCTGTCACTCCCACAGGCCCTGGGGCTACTATTCCAGGGCAGTCTTTGGTTGCCCCTTACCCTGCTTGCCATTGGTCTGCTGTCCGATTTGGGACCTCAAGGCTTGTTGTAAAACTTTTGGATTGCTCTGAGCAAATGGTCTCCCAAGTCAAGGAGGTCACTCTTCCCATCATTTGGGATGTCATTTCAGTTGGTCTGCCATACAACAGACATGATACATACTCATTCTGTCAGCAGATTGATTCAGCACCTACCCTGGGCTGGGGTCTGTTCTAGATGCAAGACATATATCGTTTTTATATTCCTGCAGCTTTCAATCTGATGGGATTGAGAGGATGGGGCTAACCTGCTCATTTAAAAAAAAAAAAAAAAAAAAAGGTAATTCATCTCCTTCTTCCAGACAAGAAGAATGGCACAGAGTGGCCTGCTGACATTAATCTTTGCTTTGGTGTAACCCACGCCTCACCTCAGCCTTGTTGACCTTCTAATGTTATTGAAAGATTTATAGGTTGTACATTCCCTATCTCTTCTTGGGCTACCAGATCTCTTAACCCAACTTGGGATCCTGGATGCATTATCAAAATAAGAAAGCACTCTGAAGAAACAAAAAGAAATCCTAACAAGCATTCTGGTATGTTCATATCAAGAGTGCTTCATCTTTTCTTATCAAACCGACACTGATAAGTTATTCAAGAAAAAGGCTCATACCGAAAATAATTTTGCTCCTTTTTTATATTACTTTATTTTTCATGTTATTAGTTATGCATTACATACAGTGATGTTGCATTTAAAATTAATTTCCTGGTTTTTCCTTTTACATTTTGTTTCATTTTCAAATTGTATTTCAAACTGTTCCAAGATTGCTGGGTGAAATTCAGCTCCTTTTGTCAGCAGGAATAACTCTAATAGTTGTAAAGTGACAGAGAAGAACTTTAGAAAACACATTTGCAAGTCAAAAAGAATGTCTTATTGTTTACTGTTGATTATTCATGCTTTCTTTCCATTCTATCATTTAAATATAGATAGCTTTTATTGTTTCTAACAAAATAGTACTAAATTGCTAAATCTTCTATTGTTGCAAATTTCCCTTGTTTATATGTCCATCTTCAAAGTTATTTCTTTTCACTTCTAATTCTCTATTTTTATTCTTGGAGTTCCTCACTACTAGATTGATATGCCTACTGTTGTACTTAGCAAATATTATATTCTTTTTTTTTCCTTCTCAGTAATGGTCATAATTTCTCGCCAAAAATTTGGTATTTAATTGTAGGTTTTCTAAATGCTTTTCTTTGCTTAACAGCAAAGAAGGTGTTGACTTTCTTCCTTAGTTCTTAGGTCATCCTAAGACTACAGCTATATAATCTTGAAATCAAAGGCTGAACAGTAATAATGCTTATCACTGTGGCATGCCATAATAGACCACAGAATCTCAAATCTTTTGAGAAGGACTTTTAAAGACATTTCTTCAAGAAAATACTCCCATAACCAATTCATAGACCAACTCTAGCTTTATATATAATGGAGTTTTGTTTTGTTTTAATTAAGAAACTTTTAACCTACATTTAAAAGACAAATGGACCAATTTCTATTTGATTACCCCCAAACTTTCTTATACCTCCAAATGCATATATGTTGTTGCTCTAAATTAATTTATTAATTTTTATAAACAACTAAATTTCTATATTTAACTAAATTATTACGTGAAATATTAACTTTCCAACTTTTCTTGATTACTTTTAGCATTTCTAAAATGTAGTGTTTAATTTTAATTTTAATTAACTGTTTTTAAAATTAATCTTGTAAAAGAAATTTGTCCCAAGTCACATAGTCATTTTTCAGGGTTTTCATCTTTAACCCTCCTTGCTTTGTGTCCTTGAGTATGCAGACTAAGCATTTGTTTTCCTTGTACTGTGCTGTATTATAAATAGAATCATTATTGATTATTATCAGTGATAAATAGATCTAAAGGGGACTGCAGTGAATACAAAATAATTGCAATAATCCTAGATTCTACATGAGAAACAATATCCTAATGTTGAAACTTGAAAATGGATGTCTGGAGTAGCTAGTGAGTTTTCTATTACAAGAATTGTTCAAGCTGAGGGGCACCTGGCTGGCTCAGTCGGTGGAGCATGCTACCTTTGATCTCGGGGTCATGAGTTCAAGCCCCACGTTGGGTGTAGAGATTACTTTTTAAAATTTTTAAAGAAGAATGATTCAAGCTGAGATCATCTTTTTAGGAGAATGTGGAAAGATGGAAGCATTGAGTAAGGAATTGACCTATATGATGTTTAAATTCCTTTCTAATCCTGCGATTTATTCTGGACTGGTTTTGTGCTTTATTTCATTCAGCAGATGTTTACTGTGTAAGTGCTGTCTGGTTGGTGTGGAGAATACAGAGATGAATAGAAAGTATACACTCTTACATTGAAAAAGAAGATAGAAGCAGTGAAAAGATTTCTAACATATTAAGCAATATGATGAAGTAAAAAAAAAATAGGCCTTATAAGATATAGGGGTTCAGGAGGGCAGATGATCAGAGATTGACATCGCTGGGGAAGTGTCTGTGGTGGAAGAGGCATGGGAGGACAGAGATGCGAAGGAAGGGCATTTGAGGTAGTACAGCCTGGGAAAGGCTCAGAGCAAGACCAGGTGTCTGAATGGATGAGTTTGTATGCGTTGGTTAATCTAAAGAAAGAACAGAAATCATCCAAAGTGATTACGTGCACACACGGGCAAATTTTGAAGAAACCTTATGAAAATATTCTAGTTGAAAATTCAGGGTAAGTTCCAACTTTCATCTCAACTTTTCCTGTCTTATTCACCATTCCCATGGTAACAACTTCACTTAACATATATAAAAGGAAGCACTACTTTGAGTTTTAACTAATCAAGTATCCAGTTCAATTGAAAGAAATCAAATGTAAACTTTCATGACAATAATCATAATAATAGAATAGTTAACATTTTTTAGGTGTTTTCTGTGGACATTATTTAATCCCCTTAACACCCCACTTTAGATAGTACTATTAATATTTAGGCCTACAGATGTAGAAACTGAGGAAAGGCTGGAAAGGCTCAGGTTCACATACTTTGTGCATAGTGATATAGGTATGGGTTCAATATTAAGTCAGTCTCTTGCGTAATCACTCATAGGTCAGTGATGTGCTTACAAGCATTTATTACTAGAAAGCTTTGTTAGATTTTCCCCGTTCTCAGAGCTTAAAAAATATAACTGAATCCTTGCTACCATGTTTGTCCATCTGTGTATAAACGGTGTCACAAAGCACCTACCCCTTAAGATCTAATTATATAGTTATAGAACTTAATAGGTTTAATGTGATTATTCACTATAACTTTGTTATGCCGACACCAAATAACAGGTGCATGCTGTGATTAAACATTCCCTAGCTGGAAGGTAGAGACCCTCATTGATGTTCAATATGTATTCATGTATTCAACAAATATTTTCCTAATAATTTCAAAACTGTACACAATTCTTCATGAGTTAAAAATTTCTCTTGCATCTCCTTTCTAAATTTTTCCCAAAAATGTATGAAGGAAGCAGAAATATTATTGCTCTTTTTTTAATAGAGGAGAAAGTTGAGCCCAGACGGTCTTAATTAATTAGCAAAGCTGGAACTAAAATCTACTCCAACTCGTTTACTGGATTATGTGCAAATAACTCCTCAAATGTCTCTGCTTTTCATATAGAAATAATTTCTTCATTGAAACAGTCCTTTAAAAGCAATTGTAGTCAATACTAAATGATAAATTTCATAGCAGTTTTTTAAAGTACAGATGTTTCTAGAGATATGCAGTTGTACCATTCTCAAAAACATAAGCAACTGTTCTTATCTTTAAGTTCATCTCCCTTGAACCTGAGCTCAGAAGTTCCTCAGTGTCATCGTCTGTCTCAGGTGCCCGTTACTTTCCTTCTCTTGAGGAGAACCTCTTCCAGTAGTGTTCTCTGAAAAGTCAGAATGGAATCTATCCTCAGTGTGTCTTTGGTTCTACCTCCTCTGCGGTCTTCAATTTATCTCATTTTCTGAGATACCATGAAAAGTAGGAGCAGAAAGGGAGGAAAACCCAAGAGCTGCATGTCTTCCCTTCCAAAGCATCAAACCACATCTCCTCCACTTACAAGTGTTCTCTTAGGGTTTTACCTTCTCTTTGAGATGATTTTGCCCTCCCCAGCTGATGTTTGACTCTTTTTCATTATTTGCTGGCCAATTAGCATACTTAAGATATTTGGCATCTAATTTATTTTGAAACAAAACAAACATTTATTAAATTTCCTCTTAGAAAGTGATAGTAACACTCATAATAAAATATAAATTGAACATTAAAATAATTGATTTTACTGTATGAGTGTCACTAGTTAGGCTCTCATCAGTCCACTAACACTGATAGGATTGAGCTTTATAGAAGGTCTTTCTCTTTTCATTTATCAGTAGGACTTCCTTATATTAAGAGCAACTTTCTGTTACTGACTTTTTGGTTTACCTGAGTTCAATTTATATAGGAATGAATAATGCATGAATTTTTTTCTCTTTATTTACCAGTTTTCAAAATATTAATTTTCCATCTTCTTCTAAAGGTGAGCAGTGAAGCGTTATTGTTGTTGAATTATCATTATAAACTCAGCAATCCACAGCAGTCATTTTCTTACTGATACTTAGTTTGTCCTATCTTTGGTAGTGAAGCTTCTTCAAGTTGGTTCCTGTGTGCTTTTGATACAGAATGATTATGTCAAGATACAACAGGCTCACTTTGTGCATTTCATGCTGGAGACATGGCATCAGCTGCCTTTCTAAAGGACTCTGGTTCTTTGAGTGAATTCGGCTTTTTTTTCTTTTTTAATTTAGAGAATTTCCTCCTAAGTCTTCTGCATTCTGAATCTTATATCACTGTATTTTCTGTTTTTTATTCCTTCAGCTTAAAACTTACCCTGTATTTCATCACAAGTCCAGTCCTTCCATTACAACTCAGTGATATCAGCTGCCAAGTTTTAAAACATCTTCATTTAGGGATTTCCTCCACACTAGAAATTTCTGGTTCCTTGTATCTAACCCTTTCTTAATCTTACCTGCATGTCCTGCTTTTGGAGAAGTTAGAAGTGGGACTTAGGAAGGAGAAGTAGTTTTACATTTAGCTACTCCATCAACTTTTTGGAGATTTCCTTCTGATTTTGTTTGTCTCTGATTTTCTGCATTTGTTTTAAGTAAGGGCTAAAATTAGACCTCTTGGATCCACTTGGAAATAAGTAGAAAATTGTCCAAACTATATGGTCTTATATAATCTCATTCAGGGGCTTTCAAACTTTCTTGTCCTACAGTGAAAAATACATTTTGCATTTATAGTGCTTGTTGTACTCTCACTAAATTGATTTCATCACTTAACTAAAATGACCAGCACTTCACATGGTTATGGTTCAACTTCTTCAATATATAGATAGGAACTACATCTGTCAGCCAATGAGCTGCTCAGGAGTAGAAAACTGATGGATTTCCTTGGTACAAAATGGTCACTGTTCTTCTTGAGGTAGAAAGTGCCAACCTTCCCATGCTCATCAAATCCTGCGTGTTGCTTTTGTTATCTGTGAAATGAGGGGTTAGTAGTGCTTCCATCTTATATCTTTGGGAGAAAGAGAATCAAAGAGATTCTCTTGATGATTGATTTCACCTTAGATAGATACTAAATGGAACTTTCTCCTGAGGGAAAAAAGGTAGTTTTGTTAATTTCCTAATTTGGTAAATCAAATGTACTTTCAACTTATATATTAAACTATTCATTTTAACCCTTATCATAATACGTTTCCTTGGGTTTATAAGATTCAGTCACCTAAAATTTATCTGTCAAATGTGTTCCTTTTTGTGGGTTTATCTGCATGACATTAAATAAATAGTTTGAACTTTTCAACTTTTCAAATAATTGTGTTGAGTTGACGTGGCTGATCCAGCCTGTGTGTGTCTGTGTGCAGTGTGTGCTGAACACCTGAAAGCGACTTGTCTTTCCTTAAGAATGACTGAGTGTGGGCAGAAAAAAGGAGATTTTACAAATTAGAAATAAGAAGTAAACAAAATAAAATTCTGTCTTCAGGGAATTATGGTACTTTTCTAGTTGGTATAGTTGGCCTTTCAAAATGAACCACCTGCAGAATGATACACTGAAGACTTCGCTTGCCCTGATATTTTTATATGGTAAATAATTCTTAGAAGCAGAAAAAATTACATAGAAAACTAGCTAAGTATCATTTGATGATTGAATGATGATTTTTAATCATGTCTATCTCTTTCTTAGATGAAATTTCCCATTTTTTTTTTCCTACTGTCTCTTTCCTCACATATATGTATGTCTAGGAGCTTCTCCAAGAAAGCAGTTTTGCTTTGAAGATATTTTATTTCCTCTCATAAAGGATTCTTCTGTTCTTTAAGATTTAAAATCACAATAATACCCTAGTAGGCTCCCACCCCTTCCCCTGCCCTCTGTCTGTTTGAGAATCTCTCTGAAGTCAGCTTTTTAAAGTCAGTTCTGGAGATTGGAAGTCCAGAGATGCTGCTCTGGTGTACTGAGGACCAGACAGTCGTGCATGAAGCAGCTCATGACCAAGCTGAAATCATCCAGAATGACACTCTCTGAATGTGCTTGAAGAGAATGTATTTGAAATTTTAAATTAGGTATATCCTATAGTAACCAAAAACTTCTTTTAAATGAATGAGAATAATATATATATTATAATTACACATATATAATAACATACGATTCAAGCCAATTTTGAACAGCAATAAGGAACTTAACATTTCAGCTATACAAAATAAACTAAGACTTTGAAATTCAATCAGTCCTATTTTATGTTGAGGCAAATGCACTTGGCTTTTTCTGAGAATCATACCTTCTGCTCTAGTTTACATAAGAAATTGCATGAAATCCTTTAAAGCATTCGTTTTCAATTTTGCCATTACAACGCACCTTGCATTCAAGGCTTGGAAATGATTTACTTTCTAAAGAATTATAAATTAGAACAAATTCAATAATTTCTTCTTTTCACTCACTTGGATTCTGGTAAAATTTTCTCGAGCAGCAGAAAGAGGGGTGATTTTAGCAAGCATGTTGAAATTTGCACATAATTCGTGGGTTCTTTGTTGTCACAGCTTTTGGTGTGTGGTATTTACCAGTATACTATTATTCATTATTTACATGCTTGTGAAATGTGTTATTATGAAAGCCAGTCACCTCTTCTCCATATGCAGACTCCCCCCAAATTTCTGTCATGTCCTTTTACTTCAGCATTATTTCGGGGCTAGAGCAAATTTAGGGAATATACCTGAGTATGCTATACATGTCAGTGTTATCCATTATATTCATCATCCTGTGGGGGAAAACATGGATTCTAGAGCTGTGGGCCTTGAGGACAATAGGACACCAAACAGCATTAACCTGAAGAAGGACCCTCTCGACTTCACACACAAAAGCACAAAAGGCTGTGCCTTCCTACAATATGCTGCTCTTCTCAGGCAGCGCATACTTTGTGCTTTTGCTAGATTGTTGATATGAAACGTACTCTACTCTTTCAGATTTATGAAAAAATACAGTGTTTAAATTTCTATTCAAGGAACCGGTCTTTATTTTTAATAGCCTCTATAGCGTATACTTTTACATTGGTTATTTTAAGATACAACATTTAAATTAGACACCTACTATAATTTCTTATGGTTTCCTGGATATGGCAAGGCTCTTGAAAACATTTTTTACATGCAGTGGGCTCTACAAATATTTACCTCTGTTTTTCAACTTCAGGAAACCAGTTGAAAATTGTAGAATTAGACTTCAGGGCTGTGTAGGGTATTTTCTGACTATTACAAATCTATCTAAATCTACAACCTGCTAGGAAAGATCGAATCCCTTCGAGCTTGTGCTTGTAATATATGATTTGTGTGGACTTGAGTCTGTCTCACAAATGCATTTAATATTTCTGAACTGAGCTTCTGTTCTGTGCCAGGCAGGTTTCTAACTGTGCGTGTTCAGTCCACTGATGGACTGACTGAGAGCCAAATTATTCTCGCTAACACATACTCAATTCCCAACTACTACAGAAAAGATGGGCTCCCGGGCCAAAATTGGACCCTCGGTAACAAAGCTTGCTTTCTACCACTAGTAATACTTACACAATGAATGAAAATTCAGTGACCTATATTCTTCCATTTAAATCCTTAAAAATTTAAATTAAAACTTTGTCAACAGTAATTCTAACCATACTGAGGCAAAAAGAGTGTTCCCTGCAATCTGGCACCACTAAATGTAATTCATAACTATCAAAAATCCGTTTTCTCTGCATAACTTTAAAGAACGCTCCTGATGTCTTGAAAATTCCATGCAATTTTCTTTAAAAGTTGGTTTGGAATGCCACTGTGCATCTTGAAGCCCACATACAGTGAGTTAAATTACAGCAATAGCATATTTCTCAAGCACCATATAGTTGCAAATCCTTTATCCTGAAGTACATGGTGAAGGATTTTCTCCTTGAACAGTGAAGGAAGTTGAACTTTGGGGTTGTTTCAGTTTAACACATGATGTGCTGCACACCTAAAGCTGTGTTTTGCCTTTCCTACCTTTTCTTCTTTATTCATCCCCACTTCCTGTAAAAGGAATTAAGTATATAATGCCGATTACAAAACTGGATCCGTATTATCACTTTTCTCAAAGCATCATTTCCCCACACTGCCGAATGTAAGTACTTACTTTTCAGTGGGTTAATCTAAATGCAGAGTAGAAGGCTGTTTATTCTTCACCCCCATTTCTGTCGCTTCTTTATAACCACTATTCGTCTTCTCTGACTCAGTAAATGGCATCACTATTCACCTTGTTATTCCAGCCGAAACTTAGATGTCCCTGATGCTTCACTTTTCTGTGCACCTCTCATCACATGCATTAGTAAGCCAGGTCAGCTCTACCCTTGCAATAGATCTCAAGTAGAGCCAACTCCATTGATAACTGCACTGGCCTCTTAATTGTATTTCCTATTTGCCTTCTTTACAGTCTGTTTATCACAGAGCAGCTACAATGAACCTTCTGAAAAATTCTTGAATGAAGGAACAAATTAAAATGTTATTAAAATTAATTAGTTCATGACTTAAGCAATATGCTGTTTGTCTGGGTTATAGACCTAAAACCATGAGAAACACTAAAAATTAAATATGTAGATGCTTTCCCTACCATGGGATCTTACTATGTGCAACTAAACATTTAGACTTTAAGCCGTCATAGGCCATCATTGACACAGTCTATTCAGAATGATGAGGATGGGAACCTTAGCTTGCCAGAGGGCAGTGTCAGGCATTCCTTTTCTGTAGGAGACCTTGAGCTCACCCAGCAGTCAGGGAAGCATTTTCTTTTACCAACAGATGAAGGCTTAAGTGCAAGGAGATGAGATCCACGTAGCATGGTTATGGGCACTGCCCTGGCTTAGAAACATCAAGCTCCCAAGAACTTATATCTCATGGAATGATCAATAGGCATAGAATCTAGCATCTCTGAAAGTTACATGACTAGTTACAAGAATGACTGCCCTGAAGAAATCCAAAACAGTGGGGTCCCCTTCAGGTGTTTATACTTCTCTTAAACAACACAGATGCGATCTACCAATTAGCTGCCATTGTTATGTTAAAGCAATGTTGCCAAGTAACATGGTTAGTGTACCATTTTAGCGGAACAGATCTAGGAAGTTAACCAAAGGTCAACTTCTCATTCAGAAAAGGAGACCTTTGTTAGCTCTTTACCCACTGTAGGATCTTTAAATCAGCTTTAGATTTGACATTAATTTTAACATTATTTTATGTTTATTAGAGGGCAGATAATCTAACTACCATATTTCTTGCTTTCTCTGCCCAGCACTATTTTTTTGTTTTTAAACTTTTTTTTTTAAGATTTTATTTATTTATTTGACAGAGAGAGACAGCCATTGAGAGATGGAACACAAGCAGGGGAAGTGGGAGAGGAAGAAGAAGGCTCCCAGAGGAGGAGCCTGATGCGGGGCTTGATCCCAGAATGCCGGGATCACGCCCTGAGCCGAAGGCAGACGCTTAATGACTGAGCCACCCAGGCGCCCGTTTTTGTTTTTAAAGAAACAGACATTTTACTCTTAAAATTGAAATAAAAGGAGTAAGCCATTTGACAGGATGGCACTGCTGTCTCTGTACCCTTCTGTTCCTGTCTCTGGACCACTCTGCTCCAGCGGGGCCTGGCCTCACTGGGGACTCTGAAACCTTACACACAGTCCAGACTCAGCAGCAGGTACAAGCACTTTAAGATTTCCATTTTGTTTTTGCATGAGGGAGAAAGCCTAGCTAACACCAGGCAGCAAAATCACTAAGACTATTGCTTGTGCCTAATGTATCAGTCTGGTCCCCAAATGACACAACTAAACAGGAAAAAAAAAAAAAAAAAAAGTCATTGAAAATTTGCCATTGTAGCAATTTACTTTGCTATTGTTGGAAAGACCTGAAAACTGGCACCTAGTGTCCCCTAACCAGCACAGTGTTCTTGGAAAAAAAGCTGTCAGTTTTGTAAACATCTTTTAAAGCAGTTGTTTCTATTATTAAATATCTTGGGGCTGGGGGATGAGAAGTCAAGACTGGAAATTTCTAGCTAATACAATTATTAGTGGGAAACTATTGCAAGAATGTGTTATATAATGTACTACAAATTCCATCTAGAAGTATTTCCAGCTAGCTTTATTACAGGTTCTGAGATCATGGAAGACAGAAATTTCATCCTATAGGATTGGGCTAAAAGATTATCAGGCTCGAGAGCTGTAGGAGCCATCAGAAAATATTGATTTCTTTGAAGCCCCTACTTTTTCAAGAGGAGGAAACTGAGGTTCAATTTCCCCTCGCTCCGGAACCAGAACAAAGCTGTCCTCTTTCCCCAGCTGGAGGCCTTGTTCTGCCACAAAATCACCTGGTTCCCCCATCTTCTAACCTCAGGCTTCTTGGTGAGACCAGTCAGGCTTACCGTTCCTCAGAATTGGAAAAAGGGTGGAAAATATGTTTATTATTCAAGTAACTCATGTTATAACAGATTATTATTTCTTTGGTATAATGATTTTTGAAATGTTCTCTATTAACTTCTTATATAAATTTAAAAAAAATATATATAATTTTTTACCTAATAGTTCAGATTAGGTAGGATAACGTTGTTATTTGTCAGTTTATTCAAGAATGGGTAAAGTTGTGTTTGTGAAGCAAATGTGTGGGCTTTTATGCAGAAGTATTTAAAAATATAAGATCACAATTTTAGTTTATCCAGTTCTTAAATCATATTTAGCTGTGTACACAATATTAAAATTAGTTATTTTTTCTCAGTATTTTGAAGATATTGTTCCACTCTCTTCTGGCTTCCATTGTTTTGAAAGAACTGACAATCATCATTTCTTTGTTAGTGATTCCTTTTTTTCTCTGCTGATAATATCTTTTTTTCTCTCTTTTCTTTTAGTTCTGCAGTTTTTCTATGACAGCTCTACTTCTATATTTCTTTTTATTTATCATGCTTAGAATTTGCAGAACATCTTACATCTGAGACTCAGGTCTTTAATCAGTTTGGGGCAAGTTTCAATTATTATGTTCTTAACATTGCCTTTCTTCCATTATCTCTTTGCTTTTCTTCTGGATACTTAGTTAATTTAATTTAGTTAATCATATATTAGACTTTCTTGTCTATTGATCTCTTTTATATTACCCGTCCCTGTGTTATAAAGGATGCTATCTTCAGATCTGTCTTCCAATTAATTAATTTTTTCTTTGGCTCTATCTAATTTACTCTTTAAGCTGTCTGTTGCATTTTGAATTTTGGTGATCATAACTTTAATTTTTAGAAATTTGGATTCATTTTTATATAGTCTTTTTATTTGTTCATCTTTTCAATTTCCTTTTTATTTCCCAAACAGTTTAAATATACATTTATTACATTTATGATCTTGTAATCTAAAATTTGAAGTCCTCTGAGGCTTATTCTTGTTTTTGTGTTGTTTTATGTTTCAATTGTGAGCTCCTCCGAGCTTTATCTGTAGAACTCCAATTGGACTTGGGCTAATGGATGTGCCTCCAAAGATCTGTGTTTGCTTCCACCAGGAACTCTGGGGCACTACCAATTTGGACAAATGAGTTTGAGTTTATTTCTTGCATAGGGGTTTCCAAGATCAGGAAAGAAGAGTAATTCACAGCCCAAATTTATGTGAGGGTTGGTCTAGGGCTTCAATTCTCAGAGGAGATAGCTTTCCTCTCTCAGCCTTATGTGTCCATTAAACTCAGACTACCAAGGTTAGCAAGTCTCCCCAAGATAACTGTGGCATTCTTCCTTAATTTGGGGGTCCTTGGTTTTTTTCACTTTTTCTTTTTAAAAGAACTTTATTTATATATCATAAAATATATAAATGCATTTTAAGTGCACAACTCAATTATTTTAGTAAATTAATAGAATTATACAGCTATCAGCAAAATCTGGTTTTGGAACATTTCCAACACCCCAGTGAGATCCTCTTATCTGTTACCAGTTAATCCCTATTCCCATATCCAACCCCAGGCAACTCTATTCTACTTTCTGTCTATATAGATTTGCCTTGTCTGGACATCTCATATAAGTGGAATCATACAAGATGTGGTATTCTCCATGTGCCTTTTTCACTTTGCATTATGTTTTTGAGATTCATTTATGTTGTGGCATGTCTCGATATTTTATCCCTTTTTACTGCTCTGTAGTATTCCATTGTACACGCATACCATATTTTCTTTGTCTTTTTATCAGCTAATGGACATTTGGGTTGTTTCTACATTTTTACTATTATGAAACACTATTATGAACACTCATGCAAGTCTTCATATGGGCACGCTTTCATTTATCTTGAGTGGATACTTAGAAGAATTGCCGAGTTGTATGGCAAATTTTCACTTGCTTTCTTACAAAGTCAGCTGTGTATTTTGAAGAATGCTTATTATATTTCATCCAGCATTTCTAGCTATTTTGTAATTAAAAGATTTTTTGGTATATCTGGAGCACAGCAATGTTTGAAAAGAGAAGTTTTTTTGTTTGGGTTTTTCATCTACAATTTAATAAAAGAAATTGGTGACTTGAAATTTTTGTCGTTTGAAAATATTCACCTGCAAGATAGTGATCATATCCATGTGTATACCTTTCCTCCACTCTCTCCCTTGGTGTGTGTGTGCGCGTGCGTGCGCGTGGATGTGTGTGTGTGTCTCTCTCTTTTTGTAGTTATTATAGTCATCAAAGGCCCTTAACAGCACAGGAGGAAAACACCAATAGAATGTCAAATGTATTAGCCACAAAATATTTTTGTCATTTGTTTGAATCTTTATTGTAGGACACAGGGAACTGCCCCAAAGAAGTAAATTTCTCTTCTTCACTGTCAGCCAAAGAATTAGGTTGAAAGAAACACATTTTTAATTTATTCAGATATCCAAATTCAGATTACTGAAGTTCTACTTTTGCTATTAGAATGAGCATTGACTTAAAAAATTTGTAATGCTAAAGTCATTTAATTGGAAATTAATTCCATTTCAGAGACTTGGTTTGGACTTGCTGTGCTTTCATTAAAAACATAAAAACATCCACATTTAAACCATCCTTATTTTTCTCTTTGGGGTCGTCTTTTCCCTATAGTGAATCACAACTAGTAAGTAGTTACAGTTGTTATATACAAAAAATATTGCAAAACTAGTGAGGTCTACTACCATATTGTGAAGAGAATTTTTCTTCCCGCTACCCTTAGGTTATTTAGGGCCACGAGGACAGCAGTCTGTTATTGTTAGTCCCTTTGAGGTTTTGTGTTTGCAGATGAGCTTAATGATTCTGTGCATCAGCCACTTCATAATTTCGTGTGTCTGTGGTAGATGGAAGTGGGCACTGGTGTTTTTGATTACTTGTCACCTATAAGCACTTTGTGATTCAGGGGCTTGTGTTACATTCCATCTAGTAAATGGCATTACTTCACTAACTAAATGCTTTAAAATATTTTATTGTGCTATGTTTCTCTTTTTCTTTACAACAAAATCATTTTTGCAAGATCTTTCTAAATGGATATTGTTTTTGTTCATGGAAAATTTCAAGATCATAAGGTTGATTTAAATGCTTTTAACCCATCACTTATCATTAATGCACTGAATCATCATGGAGATGCTGAGAGCAGTTTATGGTTCTGGTATATGATACTCTGGTGAGATTTTATTGTCTTGAGATTCTGGCATATCTATCTTAATAGAAAGTTGAAGATAGAGTTTTTAGTCAGTGTATGGATTACATTAGTATAGGATGTTATGAAATATATTCTTCCATTGATATGTATTAAATTTTAGCAGTAATCAGATATCCATTGTCATTTCTAAAATATTGTTATTGTGTTTTTGAGTGTGCCATTTAAAAAAGAGACTTTATTTTTCTTGGTAGAATCTCTGAAACAAACAAGCAACAAAAAAGATGATTAACATATAGATGTGAGTAGAATTCTGCCTTTAGAAGGAAGGAATCTGTCCTCATGTCTTCCTATGTATTTCCCATTACTGACTATAACCACTTCCTTTTGCTTCTACCCTAGCCTGAGGAAGTCTCAGCAGTAAGTGTACAAGAAGCTTCTGGTTAGGGGCGCCTGGGTGGCACAGCGGTTAAGCGTCTGCCTTCGGCTCAGGGCGTGATCCCAGCATTATGGGATCGAGCCACATCAGGCTCTTCTGCTGTGAGCCTGCTTCTTCCTCTCCCACTCCCCCTGCTTGTGTTCCCTCTCTCGCTGGCTGTCTCTATCTCTGTNAAAAAAAAAAACCCTTAAAAAAAAAAAAAAAAAAAAGAAGCTTCTGGTTAGACCAGAAGTCAACCTCATCTCCAAGGTGGCAAGGGTTATGTTGTTGTTATTGTTATTATTATTTGCATATGCATGCAAAATAATAATAAAGCAGCCTTCATTTATAGTGCATACTAAGAGCTCATTTATTGCAAATCTTTGAAGGGAGTATTATTCCCATTTACAGATAAGTAAATGGAGAGGCCTGAAAAGTTTTGTTAATTTGCCCAAGGTTATTCTGTATCTGATTTTAAAACTCATTCACATAACCTCTATTCCCAGGCTGCCCCGATATTTTTGATTTGAAAGATTCCTGGTTTCTACCCTCCTTGTCTTGCCTTTTATGATCTCCTTCCTGCTTGTTCTTAATTGGTACCTCTTTTAACTTATTTCTTTGCCTTGACTGTGGTATATGAATGCTTCTCCACTCTTAAGACTGTTGAGTAGTTTATGCTCAAGCACCGAAGAGCATGAATATTCACTTATCCATTCCTTCAATCAACCAACAAGTATTTTTTGAGTATCTATTATGTGTAAAGTACTCTAGAAGATATTTTAGGAAGCATGAAGAATCAGATAAACCTGCCTTCTTTGGCCTCTGTGCTCTTTGAGAGCAAGGTCTAAGAAACACAAGAATGAAGGGAAGAATAAAAAGAAACACCTAAAGGAGTTGGAAGTGGTTGACTTCAGGAAGTAGGGCTTGGAAATGAGGACGCATACAACATGAGACTGCTGGTTGTGGTATTTAACTTTTTTTTTGAACATTTTAAAATATTAATTAATTTATTTTGGGGGGGAGGGGCAGAGGGAAAGAGGGAATCAAAAGCAGACTCCACATCGAGTGCAGAGCCCAGTGTGGGACTTGACCTCATGACCTTGAGATCATAACCTGAGCCAAAACCAAGAGTCAGTGGCTTAATTGACTGCGTCACCCAGATGCCCCAACTTTTTTTCAAACAATATACATGTATTATTCTGATAAAAGTAAAAACAAAAGGAAACAGATTTCAAAAAAGTACATTCCGTTGGGGCACCTGGGTGTTTCAGTCGGTTAAGTGTCTGCCTTTGGCTCAGGTCATGATCTCAGCATCCTGGGATCGACCCCACATCGGGCTCTCCACTTAGCAGCAAGTCTGCTTCTCCCTCTCCTTCTCTGATCCCTCTCACTTTTGCTCTCTCTCAAATAAATAAATAAAATATTTAAGAAAAAAAAGAAAAGAAAAAAACATTCCAAACTGTGGTAGAAGAGTAGGGATGTAGGTGACAGTTGTAAGAAAGCTCTAGATGTTTGAGAACTATGAGAGTCCTATGTGGCTGAAACCTAAAACGAAGGGGAAAAAATGAATATTTATTGAAGACCTAGTTCATGTCTATCACTGTACAAGATCTAGGAACACAAAGGTATATAATATCAAGGTGCTTATCTTCATCTCTTCCTTCTCAAACTGATCTTGGGTGGAGTGATAGCTCTGTACAATATAATGTGATGACTGGGATATATGATGATATCAATATACCAGAGATCTGAAGAGTATAGAAAAGACCATCCCAAGTCATCTGGGGGTATCACTGAAGGCAAGGACACATCACCAGCAGTCAAGGAGGGAGAAGGGGGCAGCAGAGCTCTGAGCAAGCTTGGCATAATTGGGAAGAACAAGGCATTTGCCTGTGGTGAAGAATTCTCAGAGATGAGAGTGGAAAGAAGTGTGGAGTGAGGGGCGCCTGGGTGGCACAGCGGTTGAGCGTCTGCCTTCGGCTCAGGGCGTGATCCTGGCGTTGTGGGATCGAGCCCCACATCGGGCTCCTCTGCTGTGAGCCTGCTTCTTCCTCTCCCACTTCCCCTGCTTGTGTTCCCTCTCTCGCTGGCTGTCTCTATCTCTGTTGAATAAATAAATAAATTCTTTAAAAAAAAAAAAAAAGTGTGGAGTGAGATGTTGGCAAGCTTCAACTCTAAAGAACCTTTAGCCTTTATGCTATAAATGTTGGGAGTTATTGGAGGTGTTTGAGGAGGAAAGTGGCAAAATCCAATTTATCTTCCAAACCAGAACTCTAGCAGTGGTGTGGAGGATGGGTTGCAATGAGAAGAGATAGTGAAGAGACCAATAAAAAAGGAAGATGTTGGAGTAGTTTAGGAAAGAGATGACAAATCGCAGTTTTCTCAGAGCTTTTGCTTTTGACTTTCTGACCTCAAAGTAAACAAACACACACATATACATATTCATACATTTATATGTACACACACACTGAAATCTGGTATTCTAGTGACATCTATGTCACTAAATATATGTAGAATTTATATTTAAAATATATAGTTGGAATTAAATTCTTCAAATCTTATCTCTGTAGATCACTATATTAAAGAACAAAAACATTTCAGGTAACAATGTAACATGCTAAATGCCTACTGAGTACTATCACACGAACATCTGTGACTCAGGAAACAGTTCGCAAATATAATTCTTAATGAAGTTCAACTCCTCTTGTTTGAATTGAAGAGAGTATTTCTCATGTATTATCACTTGCTTGAATGTCAGATCTCTTTGATTCTCATTCTAGGCCAACACTGTCTAATAGAAATGTAATGCAGGCCACAAATATGAGCTACATATATAGTTTCAGATTTTCTAGAAGTGCATTGAAAAATGTGAAAAGAAATTGGCGAAATTCATTTTAATAATGTATTTAATAAAATATATCTAAAATATTATTTCAGCATGTAATCAAGTAAAAATATCACTACTGAGATATTTTACATTCTCTTTTATATACTACATCTTTGAAATCTGGTGTGTATTTTACATTTACAGCACATCTCAATTCTGACTATCCATGTTTCAGGTGCTCAATAGCCATGTGTCGCTAGTGGCTACTGTATTGGAGTGCAGCACTAGATTATCCATTTCTAAATCTCCATTTTAGGATTCATTCTAAATTTAGTGACATATGAGAAGAGTGGATGTCAGTGTGACTTCTATTTTTTTTTTCCTTTGTGGCAAAGATGTAACCAGTCACCGAACATGGATTTCATTTATTTTATTACCTTGTTGAATCAGGTTGTTAATTCATCCATCTAGTTAATAGACCTTAGGTTTACCTCCTTCTTCATTTTTCTGAGGCTTTTTCCCTCTTTTTATGATCTCATCCTTTTGTTCTTAGCTGTAGGATAATTTATAAATAAAGCGACTTGTTCATCTGACATCCTGGAAGATAGACAGGAACAGATCATACAGAAATAAAAAGGAACCTATCTCCTTCACAACTGCTTGCCCCCTTGTAATGAAAATTATTTGATATGATTATTTGATATGATAATGAATTCTTGAAATTATTTTCAAGAGGCCACGTCCTGAATACTCTTGAGTATTGAATAGCAAGGAGCACTATTGTTGCATGGGGACACGTGGAGGGGCCCTGGTGGGTAGGTACCCTGTAGAGAACATGAACCTGATTTCTGGACTGTGCTTTATGATAAACCCCTGAAGATGATGATGTGTCCGTAGAAAACCAGAGCGTAGCATTTGACTCTTACATGTAAGTTGGGAGAGGGCAAGAAGACTAGCTCTGAGTATTTTGTTAGTAATTTAGCATTTATCAGAACCCTTAGTCTTCTCATTATAGATCTTCGGTATCTTTATTACTGTTGTTTACCGATAAGGAAATATGCTGAGTATTTACCAATGTTGCCTAAGGATACAAAGTAATGCTAGACATAGGATTTAAACCCAGATTTCTCTGCCCTAAATCTGGTGTTCTTTCCACCACAATTTGCTGTGTGCTTAGATGAAATCTTTCATCCTTGAACACTCTGTGCTATGAGTGTTCAGTGGAACATGGTGCAGAGGAGCTGGGAGACAGTTTCTAGTCCCTGCCCTACCATTAGCAAAGTATATGAGCGTATGCAAATTCCTTATCTTCTAATATTTTACATCTAAATCTGTCTCAGGCAATGTGCAAGAAGTAGTGAAGTTAGCAATGCAGTCCATTTTGTAGAAGAGGTAGCACGGGAAAGTGCGGTTCACTCTGTCCTTCAGAGTCACCATCTGCTTGAAGGCAGTTGGAGGCTTTAGTATTTTGGAGTCAAGTAGACCCATGTTCAGAACCCAGTCGTGCTTCTTAATATCTGTATGAAGACGGGCAAATTATTTAGTCTCTCCATGAGTCAATTACTTCATCTATGAATCGGACTGTTAGAAAGATTCAGTGAGAAAATGTAATATATGGAATTTGTCCTTTCTTTACTTTTCCTACCAGAAAAAAAAAATGAGTTTCATTCATTAAACACATCTTATTTAAGAGTTAAGTTCATAGTGTCAGAGGATTCAAAGAAGGAAAAAGATCATTGGGAACTGGGGTGTGATCAGAGAAGATTTCAGAAAGGATGAAGATGTCAGGCTGGTCGAGGAAGGAAGGAAGGATTTGGGCAGGTCAACTGGGCAGTACAGTGAGCAGTATCACAGGAACAAAGTGACAACAGACCTGGCAGATATGAGAACTTTTGGAATTTGTAATGATTTTGAGCATTTCAACATGGTTCAAGTTAATGAGCTTCTGGTCATAAGCTAACCATATAATTAAGTAGCTTCTTCTGCCTGAGTGTTTAATTGTATCCAAACAGATAAATCTGTTGTAGTGGGCTGTCTCTTCCAGACTCAACTATCCCATGTACTTCACTGGCTGCCAATTTCAGGTTTTTGTCTGAATGTCTCCTTTGATGTCTGCATTTTTCCATTTTCAATGTTCCATGTCCAGAACTTTCACCTTCTTTTAGGATAACAGCTTTATGTCTTTTATTAAGTTTCATAGAATTAATTTAAGTGTTCGTTGACCTAATACTATTTATTTATTTAATTTATTTAATATTATTTATTTTTATTTGATAATATTATTAAATTAAACTTTAAGTGAGACCAGACTACTTGAATTTCTTACTATACATCTCATATCATTTTTCAGAAATAACCATTTTAGAGGTCTTGAATAATTTATAAAAGCCCTCAGAAATTTGAGTTCATTAGGCTTTTGGTTACTTTGATGCACGCATGTACAAAGTTTTATAGAACTTGTGACTTTTTTTTTTCTTAAAAGTAAGGGGAATGTTGTAGTCTCTAAAACAAGGCCTGTTAGAATTGATGAAGAATATATCCTTGTTTTTTGGTTCTTTTGGTTTACCTGGTAGAGATAGTTTAAATATACTATACTGAAAGAGTTCATTTAGCCATCTTTACTCCTACTGGAGGCTAAGTCACACCCAGAAGTATTCCTAATTCCTCAAAGGAATATGTATTTTAAATAAATTAGGTTAGGTAGGAAATAATTTGTCTTGTACAGCACTGAAATTAAAAGAACCACTTCTATATTTTACATATAATATATCAATAAAATGAATGTGAAAATATTTACTAATATATACAAATTTAGAAAACTTAAAAATGGCCTAATATTTTAATTCATTTTCTACTTAAAAAACTTTTAAAGGATAATATAACGAGAAGTGCACATATATTTATGTGCATATCGGTGAATCTTGACAAGCTGAATACACTCTGTAACCAGCATCTAGATCAGGAAACATTTCCACTACCCCACAGTCCTCACTCCTCCTGACCCTTTCCAGTCATTACCCTACCCCAAGGGTATCATTACTTCTAATAGCACAGATTTTGCCTCCTTTTCTGCTTAAAAAACACATTTCTTTAAATATATGTGACATTATAGAAGTATCTAAAGATTTCTTGTTTATTGTTTTTTATGTTTTATTTTAAATATGTAATTTAATGCTGTCTTCAGCCTGAAGATAAACTATTTCTAAATTAATTACCTGTGGTCTGAAAGGCAGGAAGGAAGGCTAATGATCTGTGCATATGTGAGCATGCATGCACAAACACATGTACACACACACACACAATAAGATTTTGCCCTATCACCAATTTGTTTTGCATTAGTAAGAAAACACACTATTTCATTGATTTTTTTTTTAACATTTGGAATTATTTGGCATCAAAATGGAGGATTTTCTTTTTTAAAACAGTTTGGTGGCACAGCGGTTAAGCATCTGCCTTTGGCTCAGGGCGTGATCCCGGCGTTCTGGGATCGAGCCCCGCATCAGGCTCCTCCGCTATGAGCCTGCTTCTTCCTCTCCCACTCCCCCTGCTTGTGTTCCCTCTCTCGCTGGCTGTCTATCTCTGTCAAATAAATAAATAAAATCTTTAAAAAAAAAAACAACAACAGTTTTTTATGATACCATGTCACTAGCCTTTATTGGAAATAATTTTGAAATCTTCTTAGAATAGAGAAAACAATCCAGCTTTATGAATCAGTGTTTATTCTATTTACGAATCAGTGTTATTCTGCTTCTTTCAACCCTTCTTTAATAAGACAAAATTTTTACCTTTAGAATTTGTTTTTAAACATGTAGAATTAACCACAAGGATAATTTCAGTATGATTTTAATGTAATGTTGAGAATCGCTACTAGTTCTTCGAGCTCTGCACCACAGTCACTGATGGGAACATTTATTCTTGACCTAAAGGATGTTAATTTGAAGTGTGCTTGATCTGGTAGGAGGGGGTCTATTCAAAAATTGGTTGGCTGTGGAATTCTCAAATATAAATAATGTTGATTTAACACCATGTTTTGTTTTAGCACTGCTATGGCTTAACTCTTTGGGATAATATCATGATACAAAGGAGTATGATTTGAAGGAAGATTTCTGAAGAGTAATAACACATACCCTCTTTCTCCACATTACATGTTATATTAAAAGAAGACATTGCATGTAAAAATGGAACACCCTAGGAAAAGTATATATTAGATTAAACAATTTAAGGAAAAATAAGAGATTTTCCTATTTATACGGGCTTTGGCTTTTAGATACATGAAGAGCATCTGCCTAGACTAATTTATTGCTTAGTCAAATGGCGGTGAAGTGGCAGCTGCACTGATACTGAGCTCTCCTGATGTATCAAAAATGCCAGGAGGGGCGCCTGGGTGGCACAGCGGTTAAGCGTCTGCCTTCAGCTCAGGGCGTGATCCTGGTGTTACGGGATCGAGCCCCACATCAGGCTCCTCCGCTATGAGCCTGCTTCTTTCTCTCCCACTCCCCCTGCTTGTGTTCCCTCTCTCGCTGGCTGTCTCTATCTCTGTCGAATAACTAAATAAAATCTTTAAAAAAAAATGCCAGGAAACCTGCGTGTATTAATAGCTTTGTTTACAACATATTTGTAAATGGAGTTTTAGTAAATCAATTTCACCTATGGGTTAATTTTTGAAGCTAGGCGATGGATACATAGAAGTTCATTGTACTAATTTTTCTACTTTTGTGTATGTTGGAAATTTTTCTTGACAAGAAGTTTTTAAAAATTTTCCCCTCAAAAGCACATTAAGAACTTATATAAATAATTTTTTCAATGTGCCATCAGTCAGTTACGTTTTACATCATGTAGAAGGACAAAGGAAAATCTGCTTAGTAACAAAAATGTTTTTTAACATTAAAAAAAATAGTGATAGAAATTGGAAGAGTCATAGCCTTGCTTATACATCTTTTTCGAGGCCAGCAGTTTTGGAAGTTTTGTTCCAGTCTCAGGGAGACAAACTGTTCTTGTCTGATGTGCAATAATAGAAAATTTCATTTTTCTCTGTATTTAATTGTACTTTTCATGTTAGTGCAGGATATTTGTGGTATGTTGTATTCCCATGGTGGAAAGTTAGTTCCTTCCCAGTCTGACTAAATCTATTGATCATTAAACTGTATAAAGAGTGGATCTGTACCTTGTTCTTCCTAGTTCTTGTTATAAGGAAAATCTCAGCATTACATGGTATTATCTTGCCTAGATGGTCATATACCTGCCCCAACTTTATATCTTTTTCTTTTAAGATTTTATTTATTTGTTTGAGAGAGAGAGAGCAAACGAGAGAGAGAGAGGTGGGGAAAAGCAGATTTCCCACTGAGTAGGGGTGCCTGATGCAGGCTCAATCCCAGGACTCCCGGGTCACGATCTGAGCCAAAGGCAGATGCTTAATGGACTGAGCCACCCAGGCACCCCCAACTTTATATATTTAAACATCCGTGTGTATGCATGTATGTGTGTGTATGTGTAATTTTTATCTCAATATTTTTAGATGCAAATAGGTAAAGTCCTATTTCATTGCTCCTCTCACTCCATCTGAAAGAAATTCTAATTTAGGTAATTAGTTCTTGTTTCACTAAATACTGTGATTAACTCTCCCTGCCCTAAGCACAGGAATGATCTGCTTAGATATGTTAAAGTGTGTTTTATATAGGGTACCCCTGAAAAGAAATTATGTTGACTCTTCATTTTTCCAAGCTGATGAAAGGATATTGTAAAAAAGCAGAAAAACTATGCAGTATTGTTTTTCTCCCAGCACGAGCAGTATCTAAATACCAAAAAGAGAGAGATAAAGTAGTAAGAGAAACTTAGATCTGAAAGAGCAGTCTTCAGGTTATTTCTGCGGATGTGGATGAAGATTAAATAGTACATTTGTCGCCCTGGAATTTAATTTTTAATCTTACCTATAATTTGGCTTCATCAGTAGTTAGGATGTATACCCCAAGTTATGTTTGTGTCTTCACTCAGTGCCGTAGCTTATACAGAGTAAGAGCTCATGTAACTTCTACTGGTAATGGCAAAGGCATATCTTAGATATGAAGCACAGAAATCACATCCAGTTTTGTAATAAACTGCTCAGAAGGAAAGTGTTGAACTAGGCCCATAGTCCATAGGTCTGACTGCACTTTAGAATCACGTGGGCATGCCTTATTAAAATACCAGTGTTAGGTCCTACCCTAGACCAGTAAAACCAGAGTCTCTGTAGAAGTTGGGGGCTGGGTGATAATTCTGAAGATCAGATTGAGATGAGTGCATCCAACCCTGGTAATATCTTCAAATATTCTGGGTAGCTCTGGGAATGGGGGAACTACAAATGACCATCTTTCTATCAGACCTACTAAATCTGACTCTTGGCGGGGATGGGGTGAGGGTTAGGGGTGGTGAGCTGAGCTCTGTAGTTTTTTGTTAATGTTATTTAGTGTTTCTCTGTGAGTTTTATGATTGGGTATTTTTAGGTATCACTGCTTCAAAGAATACTATGCTCTTTTAAATCAAAATAAGGTGAATTAAAAAAAAATGCATCTTCTGTGTGCATGACCTTTGCTTGTGATGACACTTCCCAGACCTCCAGGACTACACCCCATGAAGCCTCAGCCTTGCTTCTTGAACTCAGCCTGTTGCATTCTTGTCTCTGCTTTCAGAAGGACCATTTACCTGCTCCATCTGTTCACACACATAGCCGCGTCAGCTGTGTACTCCTGTTAGACAAACCAGAGGCTTTTAGAAAACAACACCCCATGATTAAAGACAGGCATAAGTAGCTGAGAAGAAAGGCTGGCATCCTTTGTGTTTTGGGCCTCCATTTATCTGTAGTCACATATGTTTTAATTCATTCTCATGAAGTCTGACTTTCAGATAACTATTTAATATTTCACTTTTAAAAATCATTTGCAATAAATCAAAGTTGAAGTATAAAATTGGGCCTCTTTAAATGTACAGAAAATTTTAGCCAGTGAGCCTCAGATTTGGCCCTGGTCTTATTCCGAAAGTTGATGTTTGTTATAAAGATAAAATTTTATAATGTTATTAAGTTGGTACTTTACCTCAGGAATCATGACTCAGACAAGAAGAAGTCCCTAAGAAGATGAACACTTAGTACTGTAAGACAAGTTCCTTGGGGGCAGGGACCTTGTCTTTCACGTGCATATTTGTGTCCTCCCTTACTTAGCTGCTTTCCAAGCAAGACTAGCATTATTAATGTTTATTATATTAAACAATTATCAATAATATTAGCTAATGTTTATTGAACACTTGTAATATGTCAGATTTATTTTAAGAGTTTCCACATTTATTAATTTAATCAATTCTTAACAACCACCCTACTAAGGAGTTATAAATTATTATAATTCCCAAATTACAGATGAGAAAACTAAGACACAAAGAAATTAATGCCCAAAGTTATGCACTTTTTCAGTGATGGGGCTAGAATTCAAATTACAGAGACTAACTCTAGAGTTTGCACCCTGAATTATTACTCACCTGGTAATTAACTATTGAATGAATAAATGATAATGAACATCTTTGGCCCTAAACCTAAAGCAGAACTCTTAAAAAAAAAAAAAATACATGGAGCGCTCCTTTTGTTCAAGGAGAAACCAAGTGGGTTTCTGCCCCCAGACACCAATCCTTAAGATTAGTAACCACGTTGAAACAAAAAGGCACATTCATCTGCACCCGCTCACATCTGCGGTAGTAGCTCCAGTTTTGCCTGCCCATGCCGAAGGAAAAGGGATGGTGGGGAGGGTGTTGAGTAGATCCTGATAGGAGGATGCCAGAAGCAAGCAACCACCATACTGAATAAAGAAAAGTTCTCACCTCTTGTGAAAGTTTCAACCCTAGAACTTGTTACTCATTTTCCATGCTAGAATCCAACTTGAGGTCCACACAGTTCCTCCATGGAGAGAAATGTGGAGAGGTTAGGGGAGGAGCAGAAAGGAACTTCAAATCTCTGTCTTAGAGCCAAGCAGTGGTGGCCTTTTTGAGTAGAAATCCACAAGCAGTTCCAACAGGGAGAACCTAGTGGAGAAATTAACTTAATTCAGGGAGTCACCGAATGTCCTTATATTTATCTAGAAATATTACAAACTCCAAGTACATCAAATAGACTCTTATTTAGATGTTCAGGAGAGAATACTTTGTGGGCAAATAGACATGATAAGAGGTTAAATGGCCGTTTGGGATTATCCTTTTCCTTATTAAGTCTAGTCAAAAGTTGGCTCCTTTGCACAAAATTCTTTCTCTGCCAAATTTCATTGCTGTGTAACAGAAAATTTAGCTTGGGGTTAAATTCTAGATGGGTGGTTACCATACTTTAGGCTAAACAAAAGATTAGATTATCATGTTGTTTTAATTAATGAGTCATTTTTAAACTAATGGATCAAAACATTCAAATATGCTGCCATATCTAGATGAGTAATTTTATTCTTTTAATCAATTTAAGCAAAATTTTCACATTTAAAAACTAAACATCCAAATGTGGCCTGTTTTCAGTAGTACTGATAATATTTGTGTTTGATGTTTCATTCATATGTAGTAAATGATCTTTAAATGTACTGCTCTACTTTTTATAAAATCATTTGTTTGGTTTTGCAACAGTACTACTTCTAAAAACCGAACTACTTAGAAAAGGGACTATTTGTAGCAGCCTATATGTTCAACTCATATCAGTTTTTCAGTGCTCTAAAGGTGTTGATTGTGCTTATGAAAGTGTTAGCACCCTGTATGACATCTTCAAGAAAAAATGATTGAAAAAATTTTTAATTGCAAAAGTGGAGGAAAAGTGTTTGGCCAGTAAGTTCTCAGATTAGTCTGTTTCTGCAGCAGAAAAAAGTGGTAATGAGTTGAAAGGTGATATCTTGCTGGACTCCTGGGTATAGAATTATTTGGTTTCAGACTAATCATCGAATCCAGGATGTTGTAGCTGTATTACATACAGCATATATTATGAGGAGGATTCTGAATTTTTTGTCATTTGATCTTTATTTCTTTTTAAGTTATTTTCTTTTAAAAAAAGAAGAAATATATTAAAATTGTTCTGGTGCACTAAAGAAAACCTGGTGGTACCACTTCTTTGTATTGGTGATTTTAAATTCTCATTATTAGATTATTGTTTTCAAATATACATATGTATATATAAAAAATCCAGTGGTATTCTTTGGTAATAAGCAATATTTATGCAAAATAATCTAATTAATTTAGAAAATAATTCAGCCGTCAGCATCAATTCAATTTCACTTAATGCATCCATGATGAATTAAACACTACCAAAGTATTGTCTTTTATCATTAAGATAGGTATAGATTTAATTATTGCTTGGCCTGACCAGAGCTTCTTATTCATTCCTAAGGACACTCAAAACTCATTTCTCAATTTTCTCATACTCAGCCATCGTTCAGAGCATCTATTCAACATATGCTAAGTTATGCTAAATTTCTTGGCTTTGAATATTTTTATTGTAGACATTGTTTAAAAACAATAAACAAGATGCCTACTGAAGACAGGTTTTATTTTTTGGACGCACAATATGCAAAGAGCATGAGCAGGCATTGAGCCAAGGCACTACTACTGTCTTACTAGATGTGTGTCTTGAGCTGCTGAATTTACGTGAGCCTTTTTCCTAACCTGAAGATAACTCAAGAGTTTAGGAAGGAGGACCTGAAAGAACTTATACAAAGTACCTAGTATGAAAAGTTTCATTCTGTAATTGCTGTTATTCTTTTAAAGTAAAAACTTTTTCCAGGATAGGCTTTAGCACTTAGGAGAAATGACCATAATGCATCTAAAGGTGTTCTGTTTTGTTTTGTGTTTTGGTTTTTTTTGTGTTTTTTTTTTTTAAGAAAAGAAGAGTGTTGGCTAAAACATTAAGAACAACAGATATGGGTAGCTGAAAATCTACACTACTTATCTGGTGTGGGGCTTTTCTGTATCACTTAAAAATACCTTTTTTCTTAATGCCACCTTTTTCCTTTTTTTTTTTAATAATTAAAGACTATGCAGACAAAATATCTAAAGTGTATGAACTGTAATATACTTTTAAATTCCCACTCCTTTGTTTCCCTATTTCTTCTCAAAGAAGCAGATCATGCCCAGACATCCTTTTATAAATGCAGTCGCTCAAAAATGTGTTCAAGTTTCAATAATGTGACTTTTTTGCCTGAGTTTGTTAGTAATTTTCAACTTAAGGTGTCAATAAATTTGTGTAGACTTTTAAGAAAACTTGGTAGTATTAAAATTTTAAAAATATGCTCAGCCATATCAACGTAGTTTTCCCACAATTGATCTTACAGATAATAAAATTATATTATTTGTTAGATATTTACTGATTTTTGGAATATATTTTTAATTTTTGAATGATAGTTTTTGAAATTGTCATAAATGGGGCTGCACATTTGTGTGTCACTCTATTAACTAGAACACTTTGTGTGTTGGGGCACCTGGGTGGCACAGCGATTAAGCGTCTGCCTTTGGCTCAGGGCGTGATCCTGGCATTATGGGATCGAGCCCCACATCAGGCTCCTCTGCTGGGAGCCTGCTTCTTCCTCTCCCACTCCCCCTGCTTGTGTTCCCTCTCTCGCTGGCTGTCTCTATCTCTGTCGGATAAATAAATAAAATCTTTAAAAAAAAAAAAAAAAGAAAAAAAAGAACACTTTGTGTGTTAATATATAATATGTTTTTTAAATGAGAATAACTATTAAGTTGTCTAAATAGTTCTAATATAATATGATTTGAAAGACTATTCTACTTAAACTTACATTTTAAGTGACATGATTTGGTCTGTTTCAGTTTACTCGATTCATTGTGCATCCTTGTTACATTCAAAAGACTATCATCAGTGAACACTAGATCAGAAACCAATGATGTACTATATGTTGGCTAATTGAATTTAAATTAAAAAAAAATAAAGATCCCAAGAAGCTTTTGTTTAGGGAAAAAGAACACTATCAAGATATAAGGAGATCTGAATTCTTTTAGTGTAAATGGAGATACTTCTTGCAGCCTTATTCATATTGCAAATAAAAGGATAAATGTCTAAATTAGTGTCATGCTCATATAGGTTAATCTAACATTTGAGTAGACTGTTTTTTTGTGTATGTTTAATATATAATTTTCCTTAGCCTTAAAAAAGGGTTAATTCGAGAGCATTTACATCATTTGTGATTTGAAGTTAAACATGCCACAAAAAAGTCTCTATTAAAATAATTGTTTCTTTCAGATTTCCTTATATTACATTAGTTATGGTTGGTTTAACAAGGCAAGAAGTAGATTTATCAGTATAAAGAGCATATATCTATATTAGACATTGAAATATTTACTGTAGCTACAGATATATTTTATCTCATATATTTATTATGGTTACTGTGTAAAGTACATTCGATACTGATGATTCAGTAGATTGTATTTCTAGTCTGAAAAGTAAATTTATTTCAACCATATTAGATAATATAATCTTCCAAAGTTGCTAGGTTTCATGTTTTAAAATGTTCTTATTGTGGAAAATTTCAAATGTTAACAAAAGTCTCTACAGAAAACTATAATGAAAGCCTGTGTACATGGTACCCAACCTCAGCATTACAATAGATAGCTAAACTGGTTCCGTCTATACTCTCACCTTCCTAACTCTCTTCCCACATACTGACTTATTTTGAAGCAAATTCAAGAGACATTATGGTATGTTTATAATTGGTAATTTGTAGGCTATTTTGTTATTTAATAAACAGCATTTTTGGTTATGTTTACTATTTGGCTCTATTTTAGCTAGCTACAAATTTATAGATGCTTGATCATTTACCTCTATGTAATAAACATCATGTTATTGTTTCCAGCCAAATGGAAAATATTAAGAGTTCTCTCTGGTATTAGTTGCCATAGTTTAATACCAGATCACTCTGACATGTACAAATCATAATAAAGGTAGAAAAAGATATGTGGATATAGATGGCCTGATAAAATGCCTGAAGTTACCTTATGTTTCTCAGCAGTATGGCAAAAGTGAAAAAAACAAGAGACCGATTTCAGAAGGTCCATTTATGGAAGTCTGAAAACACACATCACAGGCACAAAGAGAATAGATATCAAACTCTGACAAGCTTTCAACAGAAAAGCCAGAATGTTCTCTGAGGTAATCCTGGAATAGCTACACAGTCTGCACCACCTCCACTGAACTTTTAGCTTTCTCTGGAGACCCTTGGCAACATGCCATATCAGCCTGATGCCGGCAGTACAAGGACTAATCATCCTTTGACGTGGCACGCTCTGAAGGTGCCTAAAATTCCTTCAAAAACTGAAATAGGATCACAAGACTGAGGCATCTATTTCCAATTAATTTGGTCACAGGAGTTTATCTGTCATCTTTGTTCTGTCACAGCAGTTTGTGGTAAACCTGCTTCACATGGATTATCAAATATTAAGAACAGTGGATTGCAGAATTTTCCCCCCAGTCAATTCCTATTTTGTCACTTTTGGTTTAAAGTAGATGAAACTAGCCATGGGTTTAAAAATGAACTTGACATTTTCAAACTTCCATGAAAAGGAATTGGTCAAACTTCTGGCATGATGACATAGTAGGTTATCGTATATACCATACTAATTCATTCTGATTTTCTCCAAAAGGTTAGGATAAAGTTTTTACTCTAGAAAAGTATATATGACTTTAGCAACAAAAATTGCTTTCTTCCTTTTGCCCAGAAATGCATATATGAGGATTCTATGCATAATATTCTTATTGTGTACTAAATAAAGTGGGTACTAGTTTTCTGAATAGTATCTCTCAGTATTTAAATATCTCATCTACCTTGAAAGCATAACAAATTATTTTCCCTTATGGTCATATAATTCCAGTGCAAAATAAGTAGGAATTTAGATGGCATGATAACCATTTTTTAATTTTTATCTGACTTTAATTCAACTGTTTTAGGCTATTTTGGTTGCAAGAGCAAAACCTTGCTCAGGTTTGACCAAAGGGAAAGGTCACTAGAAGGATGGAGTTAATGCTGTAGAAAGTAGGTAACAGGAACTCATGGACATCTGGGAACTGAAGTTGTATGTCTGACTTCTTACACAGTGCAACTAGACCCAGAATATCTTTGCAGACCTCACAGTATGAGGGACTAGACCTTTGTTAATATTGTAATTCCAACAATATTTACTCTCCAGTTAGTAGTAATAAACTATGTCTGAGTTTTGTAAAAGTAAGACTTAAATATAACTTAGATTACAAATTTATACAATAAAATAACTTGAAATGTATATAACTTGAAAGGAGATAGAAGTGGGACTATGACTCCTTAAAAGTATTTTAAATATCTAAGCTTGCCCTCAACACAGCTCTGGGAAGTTAATACTGTTGTCCTCGGTAACTTGTCCAATTTGATGCAGTTAGCTCGTGGGGGGCCGGGGGAAGCTGAGAATCAGAAACCTCACCTGTGCCAACCCTGCAGGCTGTGTCTGCTCACTAGACCACAAAGTCCACCTGTGAGGGAAATAACATGATTTTTCAAAATTGCTAATCCGTGAGGGACATGAATGGCAACTTTTTTTTTCCCTTTTCCCTTTTGGACCTCAATTCTTTTTACTTCAAAGCAGGTTAAACCAATCCAGAACCCCCCTCCCACCTTTTTTCTCTTCGTGTTTTCCCCTTTTTCCTGTCTCTCCTTCTACTTCTGTTATTCTCTGTGCCACCCAATCCCTTCTATTTCCATTTCTGATGAGTCTTAACACACATGGGGTGTGATGCATCCACCCAAAAGAACTTGAGGGAACGTGACACGGGGTCAGTTTCCCATCCAACCTGGACTCTGCCCTCCTCCCCTGGCTTAGCTGCTCTGATGTTCCTGCTGTTAGAAATACTACTTTAGAATGGCCTTTAGAGACTGTAGTGTCTATCGTCTGAATTTTCTGGTGAATTCATCTTTGTTTTGTGGAGAGTGGTTTCCCATCAGTCATATTCACCTCTCCTTTTGCCATCTTCATATTGGTTTTGTTTATGAACTTCATTCATTGTTATTCAAAAGGCAAAGAATGCTGCCACTGTGCATCTCAGATAGGAGCAGCCAGGTTTCTTCCAGAGGAAACAGCAGGAACGGAAGTCTGGGAAAGGGAATGGCATCAAAGAGGAGCCATCAGGCCCGCTCCTGATGGAGGAAAATTTGACTTTTATGAGTGAAAAAGGAGAGAGCAGATGCTCATGGAAGGAGCAAGTGAGCCAGGAAAAGAAAGGGAATACTTCGATAAAAACAGAGGTTGCTAATAACCAAACAGCCAACTTCCCCGGTTTTTTTTTTGCTTTTGTTTTTGTTTTTCCTGAGTCTAGCCTCATAGGTATATTCCCCATGGCCCAAAGTGGCTGTGAGCATGAGGGGAGCACTGTGGTCAGGGCCAGGAAGCACGAAAACCATTCCTTTTGTTCCCTACCATGAGTTTTGATTATAATGGAAATCCTGCCAGACCCTTAATTATGAAAGTACAACAGGGCATTAATATAATTCATCACCTGTTAGAAGGAGCACTTGTGGGCTATTTACTAGAAATCTATTAAATATGACATGAAGACAGATTGCACTCCATTTCTTAACATGACATTATAATCAGGATGTATGTTCAGTAAAATGGTTTATAGAACCCTTGTCTGTGAGTCCTATCAATTATCCTAAAATCTGCATAAATGAAGTGTAGCCAGGCAGCGCCCTGAGCGAATGGATGCATTTTTCCTCTGGTTCTCAGCAGAGGAAAAGTTTCATTTTGAAATATCAGTTGTTGTTTTCATAGCAAGTTCATTGCCATGTATTATATTCAGCAGTGCACGGAGCGAAAGGATTATAAAACAGAGTTCTCACTTCATAGTTCTGTTGCTGAATCTTGAAGGATTTGTTTTTGTATGAACCTGGTGTGTTTCCTTGACATCCTAATATAAAAATCTTTTCTATAGATAAGGTCAATATTGATGACCTAGTACTATAATCCTGTAAAGTATGCCCTGATGTACTTTCAAGTACAAATATCCTTTTAAGCTTTTTTGCTTACAAATGAAGGAAAATTCATTTATCTATTATCTGCATAGCAGTTAAAGATGAGAATCTCTCTGACTTTAAGTGGAGAGTAAGTATTCTCAAATGTATTTTATTTACCTTTGTGCTCGGCATTCATCCTTGCCTTTTTTTTTTCCACCTAAAAAGTATTAGGTGAAACTCTCCTCTGTATCCTTATAGTTAGGACCCCACTCTGCATTACTCTAAAATTATATTAGAAATGTTACACAGTAAACAAGCAGCCATGTTTAACATTTTCTTAATCAGGCTTAGTTCAGATCTCTTTGTTCATATTTCTTTGGTAAAGTTACATGTAATCATAGCTTTATCCTATAGGGAGGCGTTGTGTTTTCTGCTGCAGTGAAGGGAAGCAGTGGAAGAAGTCCACCAACATGGAATAAAAAGTCATCTGGGTGCGGCTCTAGAATAAATATTTGGTTTTACTTACTATGTTTATTCACTGGTTTCTCTCCCCTTCGCATGCAGGCGAGAATGTCAAGGAGAATGTTTTTCTTGTATAATGTCCCCTGCCCTGGTGCCATATTGTGTTATGCTTTAAAATAGAAGCTGCCACTGCAAACCGAGATGTCTTGAAAAAGAACATACTGTCTTCAGGCCAGAATAGAGCAAGTGTTCATTAGACCAGTGGGATACTCAAAGCTGAATGGAGGGGATGGGGGATGACCTTGTTAGTCCTTCCTCCACCATTCCTTGCCCTGACCAAGCAGCTTTCCACCTTTACTCTTTATGTTCTGCTCCTAGCAAAGGTTACTTTCCTAGTCAAATCTTGGTGCCTGCTGAGGCAGAGAAGAGCCTGACCCACGGCTGTGGTCATTCCTTGTAAACATCTTCCTAGGTATATCCATGAGTGGCACAAAGGTGCAGAAACAGTAAAGACAAAAAACTGTTATGATGACATTAGGATTCTGGCTGTTAAAATCTATGGTTATGAGGGGGGTGATCAGGTCCATAGAATTCATTTTCACCCCCAAGTCTGCTTTTGCTTCACAATATCTCCTCTATTTCTCTACAGCATGAATTCCTACTTAAGCCAGGCTGGGCTCCTTCTCACTGTATTGTAAATGTTTCATCCTCAGTCCAGTCTCTGTGACCTTGGCCATGCCCCAGATGCCCTCCCTTTCCCCCTCATGATTATATCTCATCTCCTCTATGAATTATCAGTTCCCTAATAATAGTCAAGAGCTTATTCACTTTTGTATCTCTCCCAGAATTTAATACGGGAGATTTTACTAAAGAGACATAGTAAATATCTGTTGAGTTAAAAATTATATTAAGTAAAATTTCTGTGTAGTTTTAGATCCATAATATCTTTAGAATTAAGGTTAAGGACTTGTGAGAGCATGAAGTTGCATTTATATTTAAAACTGTTCTTAACTATTTTTAAATCTCTTTGTACATCTTCAGTATAAGTAAACAGGATGTATTTCTTGAAATCTGAATGCATGAAAATAATCTTTTCATTGTGTTCTTGTGTATAACATGCATCTAAAATTAATATTCTCTGGAAGATAGTTCAGGGTTCATGATGAATACTTGTTAAAATGAACAATGTAAGTCCTAGTTGGCTGTTAGCCCCAAAATAGAAGTGGTCATTATCAATAATCAAGCTCCTATAATAGATTCCTACTCTTTTGGTGGAGACCATGATGTTTGCTGCCTCATTTCCAGAAGGGGCTTGTGAGAGAATCAGTGCCTGAAGTCACAGCTGTCACACTTTGGAGTCTCGGCAAGGCATGCTGGGTTGGAAAACCAGCTTTCCAAAGGGTCAAGGAAGCAGAAACTGATTCTCACACACCATTACACAGTTTAACTAACATAACAAATGCCAAATAATTGCTGGCACTAATACGTAGGTGGATGTTTACTTTGTGTGGTTCCCATGGATTCGCTTAGCATTGATGGACCTGCCGTGATTGAGATGCTGCAAATTTAAGGAAATAGCAATGATATGATTAGCTTGACTCAATAATTTGAAAAGGGCTAATTTATCTGAAAGACAATTAAAACTATCTTAACTATACTATACTCAACTTGCTTTGATTTAATATATTATCCTATCCTATGGGAGTGGTTTGGTATTTTATAACTCTAATCCAAATGTGTGTGTCTGTATACATGCATATATATAAAACCTTATTAGATGTGTGTGTGTGTGTGTGTGTGTGTGTGTGTGTGTGTATAGAAAGAGAGAGAGAGCTATTGAGTTTATTGATTTATGCATAAAGTCTGTTGAGCTCTTAATGTGTGTCATATACTGGAATAAACACTTCACCTGTGTTATCCCATTTAATTTTATTAGATAAAATCATACCCACTTTACAGATTAGAAAACTGAGGTAGGGATAGGTTAAGTAACTTGTCAATGATCCCATCCTCGTAAGTAGTAGACTAAAGATTTAAACCCTATTGAGTACCAGAGTCTGTGTCTCAAGCCAGTGTTTCCTATCCAGCAGCAGCAGCAGCATTACCTGGAAACTTGTTAGAAATGCAGATTCTCAGGCCCCACCACAGCCTGACTGAATCAGGAACTCTGGGGATGGAAATCAGCACTCTGTGTTTTAACAAGACCTCAGGGTGATTCTGAGGATGCTGGAATTTGAGAATCAGGCCTTCCATTATTCTCTCAAGCTTAAGTTCCTGGCCAGATTTTCCAGCGCATCTCTCAGCTGCAGCTGCCTTCTGGCTTCCCCGCCACATGCCACCCCCCCCCTACCTGACCCCACACATCCCTAGCCCCCCCTTTAATCACTTTGCTGTCTTTAATGAATTCAACCATACAAGGAATACTGCTTAAGTTTATTGAAAGAACAAACTATGTACTAGGTTTCTCTCTTGAACAAGCACTTTAATCAAAGTTATGAACCTCTTGCCCAAACATGTCTGTCCAGACACATATGTATGCCCATGTAGAATTTGTTAATCATGTTTGC
This sequence comes from Ailuropoda melanoleuca, assembly GCF_002007445.2. Lineage (NCBI taxonomy): Eukaryota > Metazoa > Chordata > Mammalia > Carnivora > Ursidae > Ailuropoda > Ailuropoda melanoleuca. The sequence continues at coordinate 78,294,480 of NC_048220.1, read as the reverse complement.
CTGGAGCCAGTCCATGAGATGTCCCTGGGGTTTAGGTGAAGACCCTCAGGTAGTAGCTATAAAGATTTGCCAAGGTAATATCCAAGGCCCATAAATGCCCCTCACAGCAACAGTAAGGAGTTCATCTCTGTTCTTTAGTATTTTTTCTTTACAAAAAATCTGACCTGTGACATTTAATTATCTATGTGTGAACTTAAGCAGGGCTAACCTTCTCTGAGCCTCAGGTTTTTTTTTTTCCTCTATAAACCTAGGGGTAATAATACCCATCTTGTAGAATCATTGAGAATTTAGTAGTAATAAATTTAAAGCTCCTAGAATTTTTATAGTAGGGCACTCATTAAATTGTGTGTGTGTGTTTGTGTGTGTGTGTATTCCTTATCATTTGGAAAATACAGAAAATTACAAAGCAAATAAATGATAACCAATAAATAAAATAAATGGTAACTCAGAGATAACCCACTTGCTTCTCATTTTTAAAACTGCATTTGGGTTATGCACGGTTTAGTAAACCCTGCTTTTACTAAACAGTTTATTATGATTCTTTGTCAATCTGCCTAGAAAGAATTATGTCCAATGAATAATTTAGTGTAATACACAAATAAGACTTAATCCCTGTCTGCCTACACCCAGCTATATATTCTTTGTCCTAGTGGCAGGGGATACACATTTTTTAATTTTAACTTGTACTTAAGTAGCAGACTCCCTTAAAATTTCCAACCCCTTTCTTCAGTCAATTCCCAATGATAATGACCTTGGAAAGAGGGAAGAGAGTGAAGATGAATATGGACTTAAAATGTCTCTTATTCTTCCATGTGAATATACTAGAAGTACATTCTAGTACTTACAGTATCCCCTCCTCCAGCCCAACCCCCCCCCTCCCCGCCCTGCCACAACACTAGAATCAGTTGTTTTAATTCTAGATGTTATAGCTTGAAGCCTCATTTTAGGCACTATTTATTTAAGCTGAAATCTGTTCCATGATCTCTTTTATTGTCTTATCCTTTCTTCCCCTCCAATTGCTTGCCATAACATAAAACATCTCAAAAAGAGAAAAAAAATGTCATTCAGGCATTTTTTAAAAACGAAATGTGTTCCATTTTCTACTTGTATCTAATCTCCTGTGGCTGTTTCTTCACTGTTGTCTGGAACAAGGCATCTCCAAACAGGGTGAAAGCCCACACTACATGATCATGAGAAATCACGGGCAGACCCCTCCTGGCCTCTGATCCCTACCACTACTGTCACCACCAGCTAGACTTTGAGTTTATACATCATGAGACCCGAGAGGGAAAGGTAGGGTCTTTTTTTTCCTTCATTTTTATCCAGCATCTAGTGCTGAGTAAAATTAACCCAATAACTTTTTGTTGGCTAAATACTATGAATTTGCTTCAGATAGCATGAGCAATTCAAATATCTTTTTTCCCCTGTATTTCAGACATTCTTACATCAACTTCAGTAATTGGTTTGAGGGAAATCTAGCAATGAGAAGAAAAATTGCAGATAGAGAATCTTAGATTTTTCTGCTTTCTTAATGCTTAAAATGTTCTTTATACTTGTAACCAGCGGAGATAAGATAGACTTTTAAAATAAAGTCATGATTCTTCCAAGTGATTGTATATCAGCCTTGAGAGAAGTCAGTGTGCATCATATATAACATCTGGAGATTTATGATCCCATGGAGAACGCTAGCAGAAATCTTCCAGTCTTCTCAGAATTGTATTTGGTTTTTAAACTTTTTTATTTTAACACCTTTTTATCTGTCTGGAAAAATGATATCTATTCATAGTCAAACATTTGAAAGATACAGAAATTGTAGGGGGAAAAAACATCATCACCAACAATTCAAATGTATAAACATAACCATTCTAACTTTTGTTGAATTTCCTGCTTTCATATCCACATCTGTTAGTTGTATTATAAAACAAAGGGCTGGCATAAACTATTATTTATATTCACTTGGATATTATACAACAATTTTACAGCATGCCCACTATTGGCATAATTATCTTCATGTTGGAGTATGAAACATTTCCCCCGTAAAACTTTGTTACCTGTATTAGGTCAACCATCTTTAAGTTTCTTTTCTGAAAAAATCTAATTTAACTAAAGTAGGAATATCAGAACAATCTAATGACAGCAAGAACCATACAAATGGAATCTTTGATATTATTTATAAGCCTGTTATCTCAAAAACTCTAATTATCATTTGTAATAAAAATGAACTGTCAGATTTACATCTAGATTGATTCAGATTCCATGCATTCCATGCATCTTTTATCTTTTGATTTCTAGAATTTTATCTTTTATCTTTTGATTTCTAGAATTCTTTGTGTGTTACTGAAGAAAACAGTAAGTTCATCCTGCACATTTCAATTCATAGTTCAAGTTCTACTAATCCTCATGCCATTACAAAAAAAAAAAAAAAACACTATAGTAAGATAGTATCCAAATCTCAGACAATGGGATATTTTTTCAAGTATTCTTTGATGTAATAATTGTGCCCAAGCAAATAAAAAACATGTATTGATTTTTAAAGGTTTTACCTACATTTTTAATCTTGAATACTATATAAAATTGAAAGAAAAACAAATACCAAGTAGTATTTAGTAAGAATACATTTTAAGCTGATGGTATGTTAGAATTAAAATTATATTTTATGATATTATTTCTTTATATGACCTGTTTACTTGACCTTGGACTTAATCCTGTTTGTTAATTAAACATCTTTCAGGAACTGTAATGAAAAACAAGATTACTGAAGGGAAGTGAATTTCCACAAGTTTTTGGCAAAGCTTCTAAATTGATAGATTTGCATCACCCAGCCCGTCTTCTCCTAGATGAATAATAAGCGGTCAAAGCCAATACATGAAGAAAAGGAAGGAAGAGGAGGAGTAGTATTTGAACATGTTTAGAGGCAATCCATAGCTCATTGACTAGACGCTGAATATCTGAGAACTGATTTTATAGAAGAGCATATTTCAAGAATGAGAATTTTCTTAAGTTCCTTTACTACCAGAAAAAAAGTAATCTTACTATATTTTTAGGACGCTTGTCTAGGGAAGGCTTTTGATATAAATAAATGATGCATTAACATTATATGCAGACAGAGTGTATATGCCAACAGAAAACGAAACGGGGGAGAATTGTATGTTTATACAATACAATTCCAAGGTCAGTTCACTACTGAACGCACAGCTCAGATTTTTTTCTTCTTTCTGATATATGTTCCTTTTTTTGTGTTAACAGCAGATATCCCTTTATCAAGCATTCCATAAATCTGAGTCTGGCAAGGTAATTTTTTGTAATTCTCCCTTGACCCATTTCTGTGCAGTTTTGAAAACATCTAACAAACAGCTGCATAAAACAAACTAGTAGCCTAAAATAACAAAATAACTGAACCTGGAGCTGAAAGAAATTAGGAAATAATCAAGTAGAGGTTCTATACAGCAAGTGAATTTTCAGTCAGTAAATATTTTTGATTGAACACTCTTATTTAAGGACATTGTTGTTAATTGTCTCTAGGTGTTTGTTTATATCTTTTTAGAAATTGTTGCAATAGTGATAAAAATGTCTGATGGAAATTGCTCTAGTATCAAATATTTTTGAGTGGAAATTAAATTTACTTATGTAATTTAAAATTACTAATGGGGGCGCCTGGGTGGCACAGCGGTTGAGCGTCTGCCTTCAGCTCAGGGCGTGATCCCGGCGTTATGGGATCGAGCCCCACGTCAGGCTCCTCTGCTATGAGCCTGCTTCTTCCTCTCCCTCTCCCCCTGCTTGTGTTCCCTCTCTCGCTGGCTGTCTCTATCTCTGTCNCGAATAAATAATAAAATCTTAAAAAAAAAAAAAAAAGAAAAAAAAATTACTAATGAAGAAAGCCTTTAAGACATTAAGACATAATTGCTTTACTCTCTTTTGTTTAACGGTATTAATAGGGTATTTAGTTTGAAGTTTAGAAAGTAATGGAATCTTTTTAGTGAATGCATTTAATTTTAAAATTACTTTTCACTAGTTTTGCCTTTTTGTGCAGTTACACAGTATTTTGTTGACACATTCAGCAACTTGATCTCAAGACAATACGATTATTACAGTCATCTAGATTGATCAGGTCCCCATGTTTAAGCTTCTTGTATTGACTTAAAAATCTTTTTACGTTTTACATTTTAAATATTTAATTATTTAGGTATTGATTTATTTTTAAGCTCCACAGTGACAATAACCAATAAAGATCACCATTATAAAACCTCATTATAGGGGCAGCAGTCTTGATCTTGGGGTTGTGAGTTAGAGCCCCACATTGGGCATAGAGACTACCTAAAAAATAAATAAATGAATAAATAATAAAACCTTGGCTATAATTTTATCTTTCTGTTTTTTGAATAGGAAATCCATACCAAGTGGTATAATTTCCTTCTGTGGTGAAATAGTAACCTACGCAGGCTAAAGGAAAGCAATGCACGGAGTAATTATCTATTTGGATTACTCTTAATTCCACCCCATAAACTGCTACCCCTTTTACCCTTTATCAGTAAGTAAGAAGATTATGTCTAAGTAGATCCCATCACAATTAGGTAAACATGCTTTTTTTTTTTTTTTTTTTTTAAAGATTACCCTCTAAAGTCCTTATCATAAGCTGTAGGGGTCTGTTAATTAGAGATCTTCAGGATTCAGTCCTGGTGCCTATGTTAGATTCCATTCTGCATTTCATTATTTCCTGGGTGACAGAATGAAAAGCATACTGATTAAGTTTGGAGATTACACTAAGCTAACAGGGGTTACAAACATTTGGAAAGCTAGAACTAGAATTCAAAATGATCTTAATAAATTATATAAATCACCTTTAAAAATGGAACAAATTCAAGGTTATATCCTGGGAGAAGAAAGTAAACAATACTCTCAGCAGAGGGAGGAAGATTATCCAAGCACAGAAATGACAAGAAAAGGTCTGTGAGCTCAAGGTGAGTCAGCAGAGTAGTGCCCGAGCCTAAAATAATATTACAAAGGCCAGCTTTGCTCTGCAAAAGACATGCTTAGCTCCTTCATGGCCTGAACTATAGAAAATCAAGATGAGGCACACGTGGAACGTGCTCCACACCGCAAAGCCCTAGTTCAGCAAGCTGGTGAGAGCAGACGCCGAGGGTATCACATGTGTTCAGGGTACCTTTGAACAGCTGTCCTTAGAGAGAGTGTGGGTGCCAGGAGTGCGTGAGGACTGACAGGCACGGAGAGGTGGTAAGAGCTTGTTGGCTTTTAGCAAAGCATGCTATAAAACCCATATGATACTGGGATTTAGGGAGTTAGGAAATAATCCTTTGTTATGTTTGGCGTCGTATAAGCTTTTATTAAACTGTTTTGTCGACTTTGAGTTTCCACATTTTAAAAAGAACTGTGAAAATTGGAAAAGGTCTGTAGAAGAACAACGGAAATGCTTAATGGGATGTAAAATAGGTCTGTGGGGAAAGATGAAAGGAGTTTCATTGCTTAGCCAGGAAAATGGAAAGCTGAGATGACTTAATAACTGTCTTATAGTATACAGAGGTTTGTAATAAGAATGCTGACCAGTTCTCCAACACTACAGAAGAAAGAACAAAAGAAAATTTGTTTATCAAAGATTTTATTTATTTATTTATTTGACAGAGAGAGACAGCCAGCGAGAGAGAGAGAGAGAACACAGCAGGGGGAGTGGGAGAGGAAGAAGCAGGCTCCTAGCGGAGGAGCCTGATGTGGGGCTCGATTCCAGAGCACCGGGATCACACCCTGAGTCGAAGGCAGATGCTTAACGACTGCGCCACCCAGGCGCCCCAGAAAATTAGTTTAAAGTAGCAAGGGAGAGCTTGATTTTACATTCGTAGGGATTTCTTGATTATAAACTATCATGACTCATTGTGTAAGGCTACCAAGAGACATAATATCATCTTTGAAGGTGTTTAAAATGGTGTGTCCTGGTTGGAAAGCTTAAGAGTTGACGGTAGATGGTAGACCTTGATGGTAGAGCTAAGACAGATCACCTCTTGAGGAATTTTAAGTGTTATTTCATAGTTACAAATATGCATCTATAAAGTTAAATATACATTATGTATATTAAGACTTTATTTGACACGTTCAAGAAATGACTTTGTTTGCCGTTTTCCTAAGTACACTTCTTGTTTTCTGTTTTCTGTCTTTTATTCAACAATGTCTCCTGAGTGCCTGCTCTGCAAAGCGCTATGCTCAAGGCTGTGATTAATGCAAATAACTGGACATTCCTTTATTCTTCCTTCACAAACATTTTCTGGGCACCTCCCCTGTGCTAGACACTATGCTACATGCTCAGAATCCAAATACATGTGCGAAGACGGCTCTCAAGAGCTCACAGTGTAGTGAATGAGAATAATAGTAAACAGAATTGCAGTGTGATGTGAGGAGGCCTGGGCCAAAGGAATGAGCAGGCAGTTTTGAAATACGTGGGACATAGTGGATGCATCTAATATAGATCTGGGTGGTTCTGGAGGTTGGGAAGGGTTTGCTGGAGGAGATGACATCTGAGCTGAATCGAGGTGTTATGGAAGGGAGCCCAGTGTGCTCTAAAATGCCAAGAGGACTATCCTTTGTGAACTGATTCTTTCTACCTAGCAAGACACATAAAAACATTTGTTTCATTTTATCAACTACAATGTTATTGATTCTGTCCTCTGCCCTTTCTTTGATCTTTAATAAAACAATGAAATCTGATTTACAGTCAGTTTTGTTATAAGGTGACATACATGTTTCTAAATTCAGCATGCTGCACAGAAAATTATATCTTAGGGGAAAATGGAATTAGAGACAAACATTCAAAAACTTCATCAGGGACATACAAAATTTTAAAAAGATAGGAACCTAATAAAAAGCAGCATGGCTTTTACACATGTTAAATAGTTAAGGAATACATACTAATACTACAATATTACACAGGTACTACAGTAAATATGTCAGTGTGCCATGAAAAAGACTTTCTTGTGGCAGTCGGAGTCAGAGGGTGAAGCAGTGGAAAGAGGTGGTCTGAAATCTGATGGAAAGTTGTGACAGCAGATGGGCACAAATGTGGCTCATAACTGAGTTGTAACACAAGAAGTGAAATGAGACGTTTGAGATGTGTGCTTCTTATAAATTTCTCCACAATTCCCCTCAGCTGGGGAGCACAGTTTTCTGTGCTCACCTAGCATTTCTTACCAAGAACTCCATAAAAGCAAATGCAGAATTTGCATTATGCTCCGATTGTTCCCTAATACATCAGTCCTATTGGAACAAATTTTCAATTTTTAAAGGAGCATTGTTGCAGAACTGACTATATATTGTTGCAAATTAAATTCATAATTTTTTTATTATATCTCCTGAAATTTCAAAGATAATGTGTTTAGATTCTACTGGGCATATCAGGATTCCTCATAAATTTTGTTTTCTACTTAACTAATGCTAACACAGGGACTTCCACTTCTTCTGGAGCAACATTTTCCTGTAGGCTTCTCTAACAGGAGCTTCCACAGGGAACTTGGAAAAACAGGGGAAGGCCATGTGAGTGCAAGTAATGTCTTGCACTCTGAGCCTTTGTGTTTGCAGCCACCCTTGGGGAGACGCAGTAAAAGGACAACAGGTCTTTTTTGTTTGTTTGTTTCATGCTGGCAAGGTAAATGGCCAAAACTACAAAGGAATGATCTCAGGAGACTGAGGCTTTGGCCAAGGATCAGTCTCCACTACCAGGCACGCAGAGACAGTGATGCCTATCAGGATCAAAGTGTTACCTTTTAGGAGGGAGCCAGTAGGTCCAAAGAACTGGGCTTTACTTTCTGCTCTCTCCTTTTTGGTAGTGGGCATAGAGTCAGGCCTACAGGAAGAGGAAAATCTCACTGAAGGAAGTTATACTTAGGGGCAGGGGAGGTGACAGCTGTGGAGGTGGGTCATACAGTGTCCCTTATTAGGCCCCTGTGTCCCTTTGAACTATTTTTCCCCATAAAAAATATAAGAAAGATGATTTTCATCTATGCAATGTGGTGGGTTTTTTTTTTTTTTTCACCTAATTCAAGTGTTCCTGTGAGAAAAACAGCTCTTAGTTACACTCTCTAAGGTAGAAGAGAAGCGACAGTTTGGGACTTGAGGATTTGGTATCAGAGAGAGTCATGACAGGCCCTTCATGGTGTTCTTGAAGCGGCCAGAGTCCTCTTGTTCATGCTAAGCCCCCCATTCGCAGGCTCAGAGAGAGGGGAAGGTTCCATCTGCCCACACCTCACTCTCAGGTTAGACAGCCCCTGCATAAAAATTGGGAGCTGAGGGGTTAAATTACACCAGATGATAAAATCCTTACATAGCCTCAAGCAAACATTCAGCTGACAAAAATGTTATTGTATGTTCTCTCTTGAAAGCTTTAAGATATGCTTGGGTTAATTAGATTTCCAAATATGCAAATATGCCCTAGTGAGGTTTTTCTGAAATGCACCATTTTAAAATTATGTAGCATGGCATTAGTGTTCAAAATACTGAATTGTAAGACTTAGCCTGAATAGCTTACTAACATATCATATAAATTCATAATTGATCAAACCCATTTATTCCCCACTGTCCACATTATACTGTTCAAATTGGGTTAGAAACTTTTATGTAAATTAGGTTCTCTAGCATGGTTTGGAGAAGATCAAGGAGTAGTTTAAATTACAGCAGTAGTTCTTCAAAAAATGCCAATTCACTTGTCTGATATCAGTGTTTCCAGTGTGCTCAGTTTAGGGAACACGAGGCTTCTGTAGCCCCAAGACTGTGGATCACCTGAAGGAAATTAGAACACAAACTTTGATCTTCAGGGGAAAGAATATTGTAGCAAGGGCATCTGAAATGCTTCATTTTATTGACCTGCTTGTGCTAGTAAGTAACTTTAAGATTTTAACTTCTGAATAGCTTTTAATTTTTAATTATAAGATTTTCCTTTAGAAACATAATTCATTCAGGTGTTCTATAGAAGCAATTTTCTGGTTAACTGAAATGTTTGTTCTGTGTCAGTTAAAAATAATAATTTTTCCCAGAAATCCTTTATAAAATGGATTGTAGCATTCAACGCTTTATTAATTAGTACATACTAAAGTATGTTAAACATAAGCCAATAATTTCTGGATAACTCAGATGTACTATGATCGTAGGCCCCAGTGAGGTATGGAAAGCTGTTTACCCAGGCTTTTAATGAGCTAGACCATAGGGTCAACAAAGTTTTTCTCTAAAGGGCCAAATACTAATATTCTAAGTTTTTCAGGCAGTGTAGTCTCTCTTGCTGCCCCTCAGCTCTGCCAGTTGCCCTGTGAACACAGCTATAGATGATACATAGTGAACACGCATAGCTGATTTCCATTAAAACTTTGTCACTGAACAAGCAGGAGTTGAATTTGACCTGCGGGCTGTGGTTTGACGACCTCTGATCTCAGCTACCATCTTTCTTGGGTACTTTTTTTAGAAGTTCATTATAGTCATTTATTTGTTTTGATGTTCTTGTGTTCCTTCTTTTAACAGTATCTCATCTCTTTCTGATTATTGCTTTTGATGTGCTTTCGTTTATAAGGAAAAAAAAATAACTTGTTAGAATCGTCCCTAAAATAAGAGTCACTGGACTCCCAAGGGAGGGGCCAAGGGCTTTCTGGTAGAGAAAGCACACAGTGCATTTACTATGGCTTTTCTTCTCCATGCTTGCTCAGAGGCCATTTTTTATTTATTACCAGATTCTTGACCAAATTATTAATGTGTAAAATAAGTTTTGTGTTAAAATAATTTTGTTGTGGTTCAATGGGTTTTTATAACTCTACATCAAATTCCCTTGAAAGTAAGAACAAATTTTTCACTACATTTTCATGGGCATAGTTTAGTGTGTCTCGTCCAGTGTTTTCCATATTTATGACTAGTTATCAAGAGTAACAGATGTGTCTATTCAGAAAGAAGAGACTAAATTGCTTTCCAAACAAGAAGAAATTGCCCTGCCCTCACCACGATCAGTGTACTGTAATATTTTGTGCTTACTCTCGATTTACTTTATTCACATAACCAAACTTTGTTTTTGAGTTATTGGGAGCTTTTTAGCTGTAGCTGTGTGATGTTAGGCAAGTCACTTGACTTTTCTGAGCCTCACCTCTTTCATCTATAACGTAAAGGTGACAAGGGTGCCTACCTGAGAGCATTGTTCTGTTTCTTTGATGTTTTTGCCCTTATTCTTCTCTTCCCCTTTTCCTCCACAGGCACTCAAATTAACAATAGGTTTAAAACTTAACATGCCATTTAAGTTACACTATCCTATTGAGGCTCTTTTTCTTTCCAGCTTATCATTGAAGGAGATGATAACTAAGATTAAAATAATTTCTCTCACTTTCAAATAGGTGGCCACAATGATACATGGAATATAGGGAGTGGGCCTTTGTAACATAAAAAGCCACATCCTAGCACAGAAAATGTGATTTTATTGTTTTTTGCTATTACATTATTAGATGTTTTAAGTATTATCTACATCTGGTTTGGGATGCATGCTCAGAAAAATATAGAACATTTTGTATTACGCAGGTCCTAAAATAAAGTCTGCCAACTCTAGGAGAAGGTGATAAGTTTAACTGTCAACATTGGTCAGCAAGTTCTCCATGACTGTACTTCCAAGAAGTTCCAGAGATTTAATTCTATTATTCAATTTCCTAGTTGATGTCTTCACAGGAATTTAGGAAGATCTAACTTCCTGAGCATCAACTGTCCAACTGTTACTGTACTCATAATTGCTACTGAAACACCATCTTCAATGTCTGTGGTATACATAATTCAAAATTATGTACCGGAAGGAAGGAAGGAAGGAAGGAAGGAAGGAAGGAAGGAAGGAAGGAAGGAAGGAAGGGGAAAGAAAGAGAGAGAGAAAGAAAAGGAAAGGAAAGAAAAGAAAAGAAAAGAAAAGCAAAAGAAAAGATCTAAACTCACAGGGACTACAGTAATGAGATGAATAGTATAGTTGATGGAAAGTGCCCTGGCGGGTAATTAGGCAAATCATCAGTAGCAAGTTGCTTAATCTTTTCAGGCAAGAGTTGTCCCATCTTTAAAATAAAGAGTTGGGACTTTAGGTTTTATGATGAGAGAATAAAAACATTTCTATACCCTTCTCTTGAAAATCACCCCAAAACTGGGGGGGGGGTGAAGCACAAACAAAAGGTTCAATTGTGATGAAAGTAGGAGCTCACTCTAGCCTGAGAACACAGTTGTGAAGCTAAAAGTAGATGGAAAAACGAGAAGTAATTGGGATAATGAAAAAGCATTGGAAATAGATATTGGTGATGACTGCACAAGAATGTAAGTATAAGTGTTGCCATTGAATTGTGCATTTACCAATAGTTAAAATAGTAGGGTTTTAGTATGTATTTTACCACAATAAATATTTAAAAAATACTAGTAAGGAGTAAGTGATTTACTAAGGAGAACGGAGGCCAAACAAAAACACTTGCAGTTTGAAAGTACCAAAGAACAGCTAGCCAATCTGCTTCTCAGAGAGGGCTCAAAAATTGGAGGCCAGATAGTAATAGAAGGTGAGGGTAGTGAAAACAGGGGTTGCTTGATACTGTGTACAAGTTGCCACTAGACCTCCTGATCTTCCCGTCCTCTGCATCTCCACTGTTCCTGGTCAGATGACCTCACCACTTCATCCAGTCAGGAGCTTGTGCTCTCAGGAAGACTGAATCAGAGCATCTTAGGACTTGGAGACTACAAGGCCTGAAGAGGGTGAGTGACCATATTGAAAACACAAGTGGAAGTCTAATACTAACTGTAAGGTCTTTTTCCATCATGAGCCCCAGAATGCAGATAGTTAGGGCTTATTCCTGAAAGCTCTCTCACTAGAGTCATAGCTGATTTAAAAACATGGAGCTCTGCAGCCAAAGCAATGACTGAAAGAGTTGATAGTCATTTCCTTTAGAAAGGAGCAAAAGAGGGGATGGGACGAATAACCCTAAGGGTTTTTTTTCGTTTTTTATTGACGTGCAATAAACATAGTCTTATATTAGTTTCAGGTGTACAATATAATGATTGAACAATTCCATACGTGACTCAGTGCTCATGGTGATAAATGTACTCTTGATCCCCTTTATATTTTTCACCCCTCCCCCCCACCTGCCTCCCCTCCACATCAACCACCAGTTTGTTTTCTGTATTTAAGAGTCTGGTTTTTTGTTTCTCTTTAGTTACCCCAAAGTTTTTAACAAGCCTTTTATTATTGTTTGATTTCTAAACTATATGCATGTAATATTTCGATTTTGTAAATGATTAAAATAAATTTAAAAGACATAAAACAAGGGTTGATTTCTAAGAGCCCATCTTGCCTTTTATTTGTTTCAGTCATATAGTCCTCAATAGAAAATACTGTTTCTAGATTGACTTTTTTCTGCAAAGGAAAAGAAATTCACCAAAATAGCTATTTCTGAGGAGTGCTAATTGGTGTCATCATATTTTATGTGTAGTGTATGTTTCTACTTAGATACGTGTTTTTTTCCCTCTGGTAATTTTGTGTCTGTACACCAGACTATGTCTACTTCAAGACCACTAATTTGGTCCTAATTCAGAATGTCTAATAGTATAACCAGAGTGGGCCTAGTTTTATTTATGATTTTTTCTGAGGAAGCCATTTACTAAGTAATGGAATAGGGTATGTTTAAAAACATGTTTGAGGGAGAAATGTCCTATCTAATATCCAGCCGTTTTGCATTTGCATAGAAAATGTGTGCTAATTTCAAAGGGTCTTATCTATACCTTAGAGAAGGTCTGGGTTTTATATTTTGCAGTATCTTATTTCCATATAGAGATATCTCATTGGCCTACTCATTAATAGGCTTATATTTTAATTCCTTTTTATGAATCTAAACAAATGAGTTGATTTTAACAGACATTGTTATAGGTATTTTTCAGTGGACTACTGCAGTTGATTTATGCAGTTCTTTATGTTTGTTCCCATGAAAAGACCATTTTCATCTTTTGTTTTTATTTTCCAAACATACAAGGGTCACTAAACCTCTTTAGAAATTGCTTTTGAATAGTCATTCTTTGTTTGGAAAAACTACAGTATATTCCTTAAGTGAAATTCAATCAACTACTTTTATGGTAACTGGGCTTAAAAGACATCAGTGAAAATACCCACACAAGCTCTTAAGATCAAGACATTTGTTTCAGCTGACTTTAGTATGTACTTCTCCATTGTGCATCAAATAATGAGCAAAATAGCCAGACTTCTAATAAGCAAGTACAATATAGACAAAAGAGAACACTGATTTAAGGTCCTAGTGTCAAATGCGGTAAAACACTCTGTTTATAGCAGGTCAGGCTTGGGTTTACAATTAGCACTAATTACTGAGAAAAAAATCAAAACCCCAGCTTTAAGGAAGGACACTTTTCACTGCAAGATCAAAGGCAGTCTCTGCAGACTAGGGAAGCCTCTACCACTTAATTGCACTGAAGTGCTAATTGGATTGTAAGGAACTTTCATGAGTTCCTCCAATTAGCCAGCCATCCCTGACGAAATCCGAAAAGAAGAGATTATGAGTTCTTAGAGCTTTTGTCTATATGGTTGCCATTTGTATATCTGAGTGAATGTAGCCTTGCCTTCTTTTTATGCAAATTGAGGCCTTTGGGTCTCGGTTATTAGCTTCCTATGAATAGCCTTGAAGGTAAAGTTATCCATTCTATACAAAGTCGTAACTGTGTGCTAATGATAATGGGACAGCATTTAATGGAACTATCATTTTTATTAAGATACTTCATTTAAAATATGTGAGTTGGGTGCAGCTTCTTGGCTCACGATTGTCATCTCCTGCAGTTAGGATCCAGTTAGGATATTTGTATTACGTTTGATATTTGAATTACATTTAAGTACTCTTCACTTTGGGTAATTTTATGAAAGGAATAGGTAATCAGTAATTTCATGGTATTTATTCTCCAAGTAATAATTTTTATCCCTGAGAATTATTCATGGCTCTAATTGTGCTTTGCACATGCACTGCATCCCCTGTGATTTTTATTGTTGTTGTTTGATCATATAAGGCGGCAACAAATCTGCCACATCACCATATGAAAGCTCATATGACACAGTGATCTCTTTGGGCAAAAATTATCCATTTGGATAAAGAAAATGGGAACCTTTGCTTGGTGCCAGGTTGTCCCTACACGAAGTGAAATAAAAAGTTGGCAGCTGTGCAGTGAATTCACCTGTCTATGTTAGACTGGGACTATAATAAATCTTAAAAAGCTCTTCCTGACATAAAAAGTATTCTACCTTATTCACATTCCTCAAACTTTGTTCATTTGGACATTTGCCTCGGTGATAAATGTGTTAGTTCTCTTTTGTACCAGCAAAGGAAAACAAATTTAAGCATTTGTTCAGAATTTCTAGATGTTCTAAATTATCTGATGATTAACCTCATTAACCAAAAAATAATCTACTTATCACAATTTACTTTCTGTTACGTAAACCCTAGGGTGAGTGTCCAAATAATAAAATTGTTGCTTTGCATCTCCAAAATTTGAGTACAGATCTTCCTCACTTTACAGTAGGTTTGTCTCAATAAACCCATCCTGAGTTGAAAATACCATTAAGTCAAAAATACATTTAATACACCTAACCTACCAAACATCACAGCTTAGCCTAGCCGACCTTAAAACGTGCTCAGAACACTTCTGTTAGCTTACAGTTGGATAAAATCATCTAACACAAAGTCTATTTTGTAATAAAGCATTGAATATCTTGCATAATTTATTGAATACTCTACTGAAAGTGAAAAGCAGAATGTCTGTAGGGATACAGAGTGGTTTTAAGTGTACGGGTTGTTTACCCTTGTGTTCACCTGGCTGACTGGGAGCTGAGGCTCACTGCCACTGCCCAGCATCAAGAGAGAGTATTTACTGCACATCGCTAGCCCAGGAAAAGACCAAAATTCAAAGTACAGTTTCTACTGAATACATATTTCTTTTGAACCATTGTAAAGTGGAAAAATCTAAGTTGAGCCGTTATAAGTTAGGGACTGTCTGTATGCTAACAATGACAGAATGACTGACTGTCATAGAGAAGTAATGTGATTTTCCATGCTCCCAGAGTTAAATGTGTTTCATGCTCAGTTTTTGTACTTTGTAACAAATGGACGTATTATGATAATAACGGCACCTACTATGTATTTCATTTGTTTATTGGGCATTTTAGATACTTAATATTTCTTAGAATAACACTCAAAAAGAAGCGCTATCTTCATTTTACAGGTTAAGAAAACTGAAGTTTAGAAAGCTTCAGTAGCACAGCTGTTAAGTAACACAACTACTAACTACAGAAGCCAGGATTAATATCCAGGTTTTGGGGCGCCTGGGTGGCTCGTTCGATTAAGCATCTGCCTTCGGCTCAGATCATGATCCCGGGGTCCCAGGTCAAGCCCTGCATTGGGCTCCCTGCTCAGCGGGGAGTCTGCCTCTCCCTCTCCCTTTGCTGCTCCCTTGCTTGTGTACTCTCTGTCTCTCTGTCAAATAAATAAATAAACAAAATCTTTTTAAATAAATAAATAAAAAGAAATCTTGTTCATCAGTGCCTAAAAAGATTGTCTGACCCGCAGTAGGCCTTCAGCAAAGAGGTGGATGGGTGTGCCAGTAGCAGAGCCATAGACTTCTAACTTGGAAACTCATTCTTTAAGTATTCTGGTAAAGTCCTGGTATTCATAAAATATGTGTAGTAAAGAAAGATCAAGATTCTAGAATCCTACGTATAATAAGAAAGTACTTTATTCTGTAATAGTGTGATTACCTCTTCCAAATATTTTACGTTTTTTTTCTCCATCATGAATAGATAACTTCTTGTTACCAAAACAAAAAACAAACAAACAAAAAACTTCCGTAAAGGAGGATGGGTTTTGTAATATGAAATTATTCAGATAGCTTTCTAAAACTAGGTTATTGGGTAGCATGCATCGTTCAAAATAACTGTCTTCTCTACAAAATGTTATCCTTTTGCCAGATTCAGACATATCTATGAGGACTCCTCTGTGGACCTTGAAATTACTGTAGTTGTTAAAAGAAATTCATCAGCTATGTAAATTTATTGATAACCACGTCTTTGTTCTAATTTATGAAGAAAATAATTAGCTTATGCTTAGACAAATTTTGAAAAAATAAAATGGAAAGTTGTTCATTTAAAAAACTTGACACTTGTTTTGTTGCTAGTTTCCAAGAAACTGGCTCATAGATAACTTCTAAAGTGCATTTAAGAGTATGAGAAACAAGGACAAAATCCCATTTGGCATGTGAGGTAATAGCAATAACTTCTACTTGATGGTCTTTCAATTTTGCTGATGAATAATATTTGCTAGCCTAATAATATGCGTTCCTCATCTGTAAAAGGAGAGTAATACCGGTATCAACATACAACCAGTGTTGTATGTTGTGTGGGAGGCCTGCCAGAGTAGCTGGTCAATAATGGGTAGTTATTTATAGAGTGGACTGTTCATAGTCACAGTGAAGGCATGGGTTATTAACTGATGTTGTCAATGATGTTTTACCCTACATAAAAAGTTTTGTACTATAAATTCTAATTTACATTAGGTATATGTTATATATAACGTAAAATATATATGGTAGTTCCCCCTCATCTGCAGTTTTATTTCTCATGGTTTCAATTTCCTGTGGTCAACCATGGTCCAGAAGCAGATGATTCTCCTCTAATGTGTCATCAGAAGGTCAAAAATAACATGCTATGTGACAATGCCTATGTCATTCACCTCAGTTCATCTCATCATGTAGGCATTTTATCATGCCATATCATCACAAGAAACAGAAGGGTGAATACAGGAAAACGGTATTTTGAGAGAGAGGGAGACCATATTCACGTAACTTTTTTTACAGTAAGTTGTTATAATTGTTCTATTTTATAATTTGTTATTGTTGTTAATGTCTTACCGTGCCTAGTTTATAAATTAAACTTTACGGTAGTTATGTATATATAGGAAAAACATAGTATATTTTGGATTAGGTACTATCCATGGTTGGTTTCAAGCATCCACTGGGGGTCATGAAATGTATCCCCCATAGATACAGGGGGACTACTATACATAACTTCATATATATTTTAACTTTTTGGTAAAATATGCATAACAAAAATTTGCTATTTTCATCATTTTAAAATGTATAATTCAGTGGCATTAAGTACCTTCACAGTGTTGTTCAGCTACCATCACTATCCATTTATAGAACTTTCCAAACAGAGACTGTGTATATATTTTATTTTCAAAGACTTAGACAACAAAAATGTATTTAACAGATCTATGGTGAACATTTATTGAGTTCCCCCTTTTTCCCCAAAGGCATTCATTTCACTCTCTCCTAAATCACATTTACTACAAGGGATTAATGACTAAAAGTTCTCATTATAAATATCTTGATCTTTTCTTCCCCAAACTCCAAGAACACATCTTCTGTCCTTTGCTCCCACCTAGTTCCACATACATATACCCTAACCCATGGTCACTTGAAATTGAAAAGTTTAGCTGAGAGAGCTGTGCAACTGAGAGTCTTTCTCACATCTCAGTGAGAGTGTTCTCAGACCAGGTATCATTTTAAGAAATAAATATTTGTCAAGACAAACACTTTATATTAGTTCCACTTTATCCACTTTGTGCCAGGTTTGGATTTTGTTTGAACCACGAGTTTGAATCACCTAGGACTATTTCCCCTGTCCTTGCCCCGCCCTTTTGGTGCCCATTCCCCACTGCATTACCTTGGTTAATATGAGGTTGACTGTGCTTCAGTTTCCCATGTCTGTGCCTTTTTCATGTATTGCTTATTTCACGTAATGTGTCCCTGCCTGGCTTGGACTGCCACTTCTTTGCAGACAGGCTGGTTCTTACTGTCACTTCGTGCTAAGCTCAGACTTCAGCTTCTCAAGGAAAGCTTCTCTGGTGCTCAGCCTACCTGCCTCCCCTCTCTACACCCATAACTTCCTATCTGTGCACTCTGGTAACCTGCATCACGCACCTCTGAGAACTAGTACTTACTGTCCTGCTTTCCCTCTAGCTTGGCAACTCCCTAATTTTTGGTTTTGAGACTTAAAAATGTTTGCATTCCTATGTCCTGGCACAGTACATGGCACAGAGGAGGCAGTTGGTAAATAGCTATTGAATAAATTTTACAGTGTTAGAATTTTTCCAATTATAGCCAACCTGTCAGACCCAAGAACAATGGATTGCTATATTTGTATTTTCAGTCTATCAGGAACCTTTGGGGGTTACTCTTAAGAAGAAAGTAGATGAGTGAGCAACTCTGCATGTCAGGAGACTTAGTGAGGACATGTTGAATCCCAGAACTATGGCTAAATGAGTGAGCTCTGGCCCACATGAAAAGCAAGGTATTCAGAGGAACAAAAATAAAAAGGAATTGAAAACCTACAAGAACCACAAAATTCTCCAAATTTGCCTTCTGCCCATATCATTCCTGTTCTTGATTAATCTGAATATCAGTTTCACAACAGAATAAGGCCCTGGGACTTGTGTGTCATGTGAGAAGAAAGGTACACAGATTAATTTAAGTCATTGAGAACAGATCTACTGAAACATTCCCTGCAGTAAGTATGGATTTTATTACAGAGTGCTGAATAAACCTCCCAGAGCTTTTCTTGCCTTTGTGAGACCATGTTAGTTCCAAAGACAAAAAAACAAAGTATAAAAAAACCCAGGGAACTCAGAGGCCATTTCTAGCCACAACTTTAGCAAACCACTTTAAACTCTATTCTGCTTCAATCAAGACCACATGGGAAGGGACGTGAAACTGTTTTTAGTAAAAAACAGAAGATGCCGTCCCCATGTTGTAAGAACCAGTACTTTGTACATTGGGGATGTAAACATTTTTGCACAATAAAAGCTACAGGTATTAAAATATAAGGTGATTAACATTGAAGTGTGACCAAGCAAATAAGCTAGTGAATTTCATGAGTGAATGAAAGAGGAGGTACAAGGTATTGATGAGAACCAGGTGAAAGGCAGGTGAGGCACATCACAAAATGCATACAGAAATGAAATCTAAATAATGAAAGTTGCCTGTGTGTGTGTGTATGAGAGAGAGATTATATAGCAGACCTGTATGTTAAATAGTGATCACAGTTCAAAACACTTTAATTTTTTGTGTAACTGAATAAAAGTAAGTTGAAAATACATGAGGTTCTTCTAAATGATTCCTAACATTCCTCTGTATACAAAGTGGGTTTTGTACTCTTGCTAGAGCCAGGGTTCTGTGATTGATAATTTCACCCATCAGTATCCCAAACTTAGGTTAATGAGCAGCCCTGAATTCAGAGGGCCCCCACCTATGAGGAGAACAATCCCATGGCTCAAGCACTCATCAGTAATATCATGGGGTACTGTGCATGTAAGAGAAGGCCCTTTGATGTAAGCACGAAGGCTGTTACCATGGAGACCACATGATTCCAGTCACTTCCTGATGCTAAAGCACCTGATCTTCACGTCTCCACTAATTCCCACAGAACCCTGACCACACTTGACATTTTAAACTATAATGTGACAGAATTTATTTTAAGAAAATGTGTGATTGCCCATCATTCATAAAACTGAAGATGCAAAATTTTGAAAGATGTGCAATAACTCCTATAAAATTTATAACTTGATACAATTTTTCCTTCATTTTCTTATGTCTTAGCTTTATGACAGGATCATTTTGCATGTGATTTTGAAAGTTATCCTTTTAATTTAGATACCTCTGAGACAGCAGAGGCCTGTCTAATGTAAGGAAAGCAGTTCACAGGATGTTAGCTGGCGGCCAATTAAGTGGGAAGAGACAAGGACCAGAGGAAGAGCCTCTTGTTTAGGGGTGTGCTGGGAGCATGCATTGGAGTGTTTATTTTAGAGCCCTTGCACCATTCCTCAAAGAAGTTAGGCCAGAGTTTGCATGATCCCCAGACCTCCATCACCTTTGTGTAATACGTAGGCTGCGGATGAACAGGACACAGCTTGGGCATGAGCAGTGGTCATTGAAAGAGCAGCATTGAAGGAGGGGGGGTCTCCCGTAACTTCTCGTGTGGGAATGAGGAAGGAGCTCTTCATAAGGTATATTTTGAGGTGTACAAAATACAACCATGCTGTAGGTCACATCTTTAAATAAAATAAAGAACATGTGGCTTCTTGTAAATTCTAATTTGTCATGTTTTTACTGAGCTCTAGTTATGTAACATCAACTTGAAATAAAATTAAAGAGGAAATGGAGGATTAAAAAAAAATGAGGCCGTAGGACAGAGGAGCATGGAACAGGTATCTCTACGTTAAACAGCTAAGTCATTTGTGTTTCGGAGCTTTTTAAGGACAAGTTAATTTTGGCTGGAATTACTATAGAGGGATAAATAATTGAGGTTTTTCTTCCTTTGCAAGAGGAGGTAGGAAAAGCTATGTGAGATGAGATTTTCAAATTTTGAGCTGGCTGGTGCTAGTGCAGATCATTCTGAGATCAGTACAGTGTATCTTTAGTTCTCAGAGTCAAGATTTTATATTAGTCACTCGGAGTCTTAAAGCCAAATAAGGGGAAACATTGATGGCTAATGAGAAGAAAGGAGATATTTAAATTTACAGACAGATAAAGGAACAGTTCTATATCTCTGTGCTGAGAACAACTGACGAAAAAAGAATCTGGGCTATCTTTTCTCCTTCTATTTTTACTCATGACTCACTTTTTTCCAAGCCACTCCATCTCTGTGTACCATAGTTGACTCAATCATAAGGGAGATAATTATGCTTTCTACCTGTACTACATGCCCATTGTACTAGTGCAGCTTCAGTCTTTTCTCTGCCACATCAACAGTCAGGAATGGATCACGTGGGCGCAGGGCCTCGCACCTTGCCCGGGATGCCTGGTTCAGAAACTGCTGTTTCAGGACACATTCATGTTGATGTACATCACCCCATAGAATCAAGTAGGTCATGAAAATGGGAAATGGAGGTTCATTTTTAAACACCTTTGGTTTTTTCTCAATCCAATTGAATCATTAGGAAGTTTCTACCACAATTGTGTTTTAAATATTCACCAACTATACGGTGTATAGTCAGAATACAACCAAAACTGTTTCATTACATGTGTACGTAAGTGTGTGCTTTATGCCGTGTTGGGTCATACAAAGCAGCCTAGGTTGTACTTGAGTCGATGTGGGCAGAGAGCTACATGGCTACGTTAGATGGAGAAAATGAACGTACCCCAGTTGGAGGAATCAAATATCATGAATGCACTGAAGTCTTTATGAAGCTCGGACAGATGACATGTAACATTTTCTTCACTAAAATGTCAGTTTTAAGGATAGTCCTTTTTAAGTAATGTATTTCTAAATGTATATTCTAAATGGGAATTTAACAATCTCTTCTTCCTGAGTGATTTTTTTTTTTGTAATTTGCCTGAAGCCATTTTTTTCTAACCAATGAAAATACCTTGTTTCCTTCCTCTCCTTTCCAGTGTTAGAACTGTTCATTAGCATGTTACTTCCTGATCACACTAATTGGCTGAGTATAGTGGAGCAGTTGGTGGAGCCAGATGCTGTTTCTGCCCGCTCTTCCCGGGTCTCTGTCTCAGTTATCCTCACCTGGATCACTTATAAGCCAATGCCCTTTGTCCTCTCGGCTGTGTATGTCAGAGTAAGGACTCTTAATCAGTGACACTAGAAGGTTGAGAAAGCACAAAGGAAAGAAAGGAATAATCAAGTAGTGACTATATTAAGCAAAGCAGTGAAACCATGTAAATTTAAAATTAAATCAATCTCACAGTCCTGAAGGTGACAAATTATGTCCTAATTTTAAATGTGAAATCTATGCAAATTCACTTGCTACCTTCCCAACACTATAGGTTCCTAGGTTTGGGCACAGAAAAAATGCAAAATTTACCTTTGTTTTGGAATCATTTCTTCTCAATGCTTTTCTTGACTTTCCCCTAACCTATCCAATAAACAGTGTCTCTTCTACCCACTCTCACAAGATTAACTTTGTGAAGTATTCATAAAACTTCTCAGGGATTCATCAAATCACCATGTCATGGGGAATAGGAACACACAACCCCAAAATAGCCCATTTCTTTTCTTGGCTGCTGTTTTGAGGTACATTCTGTGGACCAGCTGCAACAAGTTAATTGTCTCTGTGGGGATTAAACAAATAATTCTATCTTTGAGAGCCTCCCATGTGCCAGACTCCTGATATAAATTTTTTAATCCCCATAACACCTCTATGATGTATTAAAAGCTTTCTTTTCTTTTCTTTTTTTTTTTTAGAGGATTGTATTTATTTATTTGTCAGAGAGAGAGAAATAGGTTCCATGGACCAAGGAGCCTAATGTGGGACTCGATCCCAGGACCTTGGGATCATGATCTGAGCCAAAGGCAGATGCTTAACTGACTGAGCCACCCAGGCATCCCAAATATTTATTTTCAAGATGAGGAAACCAAATTTTGGAGAGTCGAAATAACTTGCCCAAAGTTAGATTGTAAAGGGAAGAACAAGAGTTGGAGCCTTCAGTCTACCTGACCTCTGATCGCTACACCTTATTCCTTTGGAAAGAAAGCCAGAGATTCCCAGTACCATGCTGTACACAAGTGAAGTGGCTAACCTAGTCCTCCTACCGCAGTGGTTCTGAAACCTTATTGTGCAAAGCAGTCCCATGGGGAGCACTGTAATGTCACGGATCTTTTGTCATACTTGCAAATCTGAATGTTTTTTTCTAAGATTTATTTATTTGAGAGAGGGAGTGTGGTGGGGAAGGGCAGAGGGAGAGGGAGAGAGAGAATCTTAAGCAGACTCCACACTGAGCACAGCGCCTGACACAGGGCTCAATCTCATAACTGTGGCGAGATCATGACCTGAGCTGAAACCGAGTCTCAGATGTTTAACCGACTGAGCCACGCAGGTGCCCCTAGGAATCTGAATTTTTAACAAGCACCCCATGTAATTCTGAAACAGATTTCCACATTGTGAATCACTTTTCTAAAGACATTAATAAAATTATCTATATCTATCAATCTAATCATCTATCCATCCTGTGTATATCTATCTGGAAGAGTTTCCATAATAATAATTTTTGCTTGAAGGAAAAAGAAATTGACTTCTTTTGCCACACACGATTGTTAAGATTTTGATGGTTTTAATGTCAGCCCCTTCAGAGTCTCAGCATTCCTTCTCTGCCCACTTTCTTCTTCCCAAGGAAGCTGAAGCTGTTGGTTTGCTCTCTTCAGATTAACTCAAGAGGTCATTGATTTTGAGTTAAGTCATTTCAAGTAATGCTAAAGATGTTTTCATTTTGATGGGACCAGAATTTTATTTAAGATTGATATCTGTTAGTATTTTGAGGAATCTTTCTTTTGACACGTTTTGCCACAGACATTGATTTTAATTAGTGGACATAATGTATTTTAAAAGATTTTTGGGAGGTGAGCTCTTCTGAAACCAGACATAAGAGTGAGTGATCTTGAGAACCTGTGTCTCTGAAATAATAATGAATTGGGGAAAAATAGGTGTAGCAACACTTTTGTTGTTGTTATAAGACAAATTTTTAATTTAAAAAATTAGTTTTCCATTAGCCAGTGCATTTTTCATGGAGAAAGGTGGTTGGTGACACTCCCTAACATGCTGCAACATTTTGCTAATTTAGAAAAGGTCTGCTTCAGATCCATTGCGACCTTATCAATAGGATGATCTCATTCATCTCCTTTGGAGACCCCTGTCACAGGGAGCTACAATAGCTCTGAGCTCCTCTACTCTGATTGCAAAATCAACACTCAGAGAGGGTTTCAGAATCAGTTTGTGGTAAAGTGAAGCATCTTTGTGATCTTTCTTAGTCATTATTTCTTAAAAAATGAAACATCTTTGTAATCTTTCTTAATTATTTGTTTTTTAAAAATCACAAACAAATGCTACTGATCTTATTCGTTCTAATTTTTTTCTCTCTTAAGCTCTTCAGGCACAAGGGAGAATGGTTTTCTGAAATGTATTGAATTTGTAGTTCTTTTGGACCATCCTTCCTTCTCCTTAATGCATTTTGTTTGTATAACTGACTATATTTTTTATTGGAAATAATTTTCAAATATCAGCAGATAAAATAAAAAATCAAATTCCTTATAGTTTATTAGTTGTCAGGGTGTATTTCCTGTGAGAAATTGTTTTATAATTTAAAAAAAAATATTTCCTTGAAGTTGGATAAAATTTATAGAGTCAATTTTCAAAATACATTACATGTTCCGTACTTAACATATCTAATGTCTGTCAGTAAATTAATGAGAGTAAACTTCCCAGGTGGCTTTTGGAGTAAATCTCTGGCTTTAAAGTCACATTTTGTATGAGAGCAGTAATTATACAATCTATAGTTAGTTCCTTGAGCCCAATTTTATAGATAATAATAAAAATGAGAAAGTTTTCCTGTAATTAACCTCCTTCCCTTTCTTTCCTGATTTTCCCATTTATTAATTTTGTGCTAACCATTTCAGCTTTCTAATACTAGTTTATCTCAATTTTCCTTCATTTCTAGTCATTTGTGATCAAAACCATTTTCTCTCCATCTGCTATCTTTTCATTCATCTCTCCTTTTAAAATCTGTTTCCTCTCCTGTAGACTCATGAATATGCCATGGTATGTCAACTTTCTTTGACTAATTAGGAGGGGGAAAAGAATTCTTTACTTTTGAGATTGTCATTCTCCCTGTGTACCAGTGTGAACAATTAAAATCAGCTGTCTTTGCCTACTAATGATTCCCCAAGTTAGATGTGGGAAATTGAAATGGGATGTTTTCCTTTTGAGGACCCCTGCACTGTGTAACATTGCCCCCTCCCCCCCCATCGCCCTGCAGGCCCAATGACTGCTATTCAGTGCATGAGTCAGCCTACTTTCTGAACTGATCTTTCCTAATGAGACAGCACTGACCTCTTAAAGCTGTTGCTATTTTAAATTATTTTTGTGTGTTTCAAAGATGTGGCAGGAAAAACATTTTGGTAATACTTGATAGAGTTATTTTATATCCACTTTATTTTGTGCGTAACTATTGTTTACCTTTCTTCTCACTTAAAATATTATATTAAATAAGATGCTTTTCTGGAGAAATATTTATTCCAAACCCAATTTTTTTTAGTATTCAAAACTCTCAGAAAATGTCTTTAAGCATCTTATTCATATTTTAGAGCTATGTCAGCCAATAACAAGTTACAAAGAAATATGATTCTACAATGAGGATTTATTAAGTACCTACTAAATGCATAAACTTTTAGGTCTTATGAGAAATACAAAAAAAAGTTTATTAAAGTTTGGCAGTCAGTGACGCAGTAAGATAAATGGTTAAGTATCAAAATAATGGGTAGACTCGAGCAATGCTCTATGATTTCGGAGGAAAGAGAAATCGGGGGGCACCTGGGTGGCTCAGTCAGTTGAGCGTCTGCCTTTGGCTCAAGTCATGATCCCAGGGTCCTGGGATCAAGTCCCACATCAGGCTCCTTGCTGAGCAGGGAGCCTCCTTCTCCCTCTGCCTGCTAATCCCCCTGCTTTGTGCTCTCTTTCTCTTTCTCTCTGACAAATTAATAAAGTAAATAAAATCTTTAAAAAGAGAGAGAGAGAGAGAAATCAGTATAAATTGATGACCTTGGAAAGCTTGGTTGAAGAGCTAGTAGTCACACTTGTCCTTGAAAGATGGATATATTTCTATATCATCCCTACATCAAAGACCTTCTATTAATTATATTTAGAAGATAAAAGGGAGGAGTCAATGGTGATCTGAAGATTTCATGCTAGGATAACCTGGAGAGTGAGATATCATTAGTGAAAAAGATGTCATGGGAGCTGGCTTGAGACAGAAGGTCAAAAATCTGGTTTTGGACATTTCAAGTGTGATATCCAGTAAGAAGGTAGAAATACAAGAGAGAAAATGAGACACCAAGGCTAGAAATGGATGCACTATTATATAGTAGAGAGGAGACAACTGGAGTCTACGGACACCTGTGCTCTACTGCTCTCCCTGATGCCAACCAGCTAGGTGGGTAAGTTTAGTCAAGTGACTTCATGGCTTCCAGCTTCCATTTCTTACGTATAAAGTAAGAGGGTCCTGAGATGCTTTGCATTTTTACATTTATTCCAAACATTTACATTTAGACCAAAATTTGCAATTTTAACATTTCACCAAGAAACATTTCAGACTTGCCCACATATAAGTCATAGTTGAATGCATAAAAGGTCATTGACCTTTGAGAATAGAAGATATTTACTGAGAGTGAAGGAGGAGGGCTGAGCCTGGAAGAACACAGCAGTTTTGAATTGGAAAACAAAGTAGAAGGGAATGTGTTGTCAAGGGGCAGATAATAGTGTTAAGGATAGTGTTATGAGATAACCGGCATGTGGGATGACAGAGAGCTTAAACAGAGTAAATAAGGAGAATCAGTGAAGGAGTGACAGTGCCTGGCTCTTGACTATCTGTCCAGTCTTTGTGTCTGAGGAGAGAGACATCGTGCTGAAGCACTACAGAAGTGTTTCTTAGAAGGTTATAATCACAGATCACAAGACATATATACAGATTTCACCTTGTTACATGAATTGAATATTTATATCTTATGCATCAGGAAAGTCATATTAACATATTGCCTGTTCTAAGAAAAGCTGGACTTCTTTAGGCTAAATCATATCCACATACCCAATGTAGTTTAGTCAGATTATGTGGATGTTTTAATATCCCATTTATGCCATTTAAATAGTTCAGATAACCTCAGTTTAATCTCTGATGACTTATTCTAGGTCCATATTTTGGAAACATGCCAACATTTTAAACAGAGCTACTGAAAACATCATTTGATTATCTAAGCTATGTGATGATATAGTAATGTAGTACAAACACATTTTTGAACCCAAAATTTGATACACATCAGAAAACTGTAATTTATAGAGGTCCTCAAAGGCCTAACAGTCCTTTTTTCAAATTTAATCTTTCAAGAAGAAACAGATTAACATACTTATCATTTCTAATGAACTTTGTGACTGGAGACTACAAATAACTAACAATACTGTTTATCCTCATAGATGATACTAAGATAGTTTCAGTAATGTTGGAGGCAGATATGGGAAAATTGCCAATACCTAAAACATCCACTTAGTTTTAAGACTATTACCAGTGAAAAAAAAAATCCAAATTTTATCCTATCAAAAGAGATAAAACCATACACATGTCATTACAGAAGAAGAGTAAATGTAAAAATGTTTGAAAGAGAGGAGCCATCAATTATTTTATGTTTCGACACTTAAATTGGCAGATATGTTCTTACGTACACCAATGACTAAAAGTAAAAAAGGAGGTGTTGTTTTTGTTTTTATGTATGTATATTCCTATCCTTGAGGTTTTACAGGTGTTACAGTAGTCAAGATTTTAAGAAATTTGTTGAGCAGGAAATATTAATTCTAATCAGTATTTATTCTCATGAGAATTTACTGTTAGGGGAAAAATTTTTAATCATTACAAGAAAAATGCTAAAAAGCCAATCGGATTTTTTTCTAAGTACTTTGGGCAAGTATAGGTTATTTGTATTCACCTGATAGAGCACTGTGTGGGAAACTTTTGTTGCCACCTTCGATCTATGAAAAATGACCATCTTGGACTTTTTCTCTCTCTTCCCTTACCTTATACTTCCTAGGCAGCTCTCATCATTAAGATGTATTTGATGCAATTTTTAGCACAACTATGTATGAAATGCTTTATTCATTATCCAATTTAATCTTCATAATGGTTTTTCATTTTTGCAGAGAAATATTGAGACTTAGCTGAAATTAGTTTCCCAGGGTCACAGAGGTTAGGCAGTGGCAGAGCCAGGATTCCAAACCTATTTGCTTAACCCTCTTATACAAGATATCCTTCATTTCTTGTCTATGTAGTCTAGGCCCCACGCTTGGTGCCAGGGATGTGCAGATAAAAAAGACTTTCTTTCCAATCTCATGGCACTCAGGCTGCTAGAAGAGGGCCATTGCCTTTCCTTGCGTGGTTCACCTGGCAGTACCAGGCCTGCCACCGCTTGCTAGTGTGAGGGCCGCCCCCCCCCACCCCCTGGTATCAAGTGACATCAACTAAAGCCCCTGTTCTAACTGAATCTACAGGCAGTTTTCTGTCTTAACTCCAAGGTGGCTGTTGCCCAATGCAAGCTCTTACTGTAACACTACCAAGTCTTCTGGTATTCTCTCAACGGAAAACTAGGGAAGAAATGTTGCACAAGAATAAAGCAGGAGTATTACTTATATGCATTGAAAATGTGGTTCTGCAATGAGAGTCAGAACTGACAGGTACATAGAGCCCTAAGCTGAGCCTGTAATGAGACTTACTTTTTTCCAGCACCCTGTGACCCACGGCCTGATGGTCCATTATGACAACAGCAACAACAACTGTGCTCAGCTTGCCACACGATGACAACCTTTCCAGTGTGTGCCTGCCATTTATTAGGACATTAGTGGACGGCCATCCTCCGGATGCCCAGCCGTGACTATCACACAAAGAAAACATTAGCTTTCTTGGATGTTGCTATTATAATTCGAAAATTAGTTTTGCCTTCATGGCTGCATCACATTTGGAATCTCTCTTTGATGTTGTTATTAGTTTGGCTCCTGGTGCTCATGATAACTGTCACACATTAATCATGTCCATCACGTGATTCTTAATTTGCTCTATTATGACAAATGGATTTAGACACAAACTTGCAATTACCTATTCTGAGGTTAATAGCAGATTTGGGGTTGTAATTGGTTCCCAAATATTCAATTTAGGGAAATTATTTCTCACCCAGCTCTAAAACATGTTGTAAATGAGCAAATTGTATTTTTTACTATCACTGCAAAATTGTGCCAGATGAGACCATATGAGACATTTGAGTGTAGTAATACACCCAAAAGTTTTTATCAGAACAGAATATCTGTGCATTCTGTGGGGTGTTTTGCTCTTTGTCGTTATCTCATTCATCCACCACCCCATTTTTATCTGGATCTCAAAATACTCCAGAAAATTTTACTTTATAAACTCTCTCTTTATGGGGAATATTGTGTAGTAATTCTATTTTCAGAATGTTAGCAGTCTTAATAACTACCTGCAATTATCATTTTTTAATCTAATGGCGAGAAGATATTTTAAAGGTTGCTGTACCTTTTGATTTTTCTCTTGGATCTCTTTGTTAAGTATTGCATACTTTAAATGATTGCATATCCAAAACCATCTCAGAAATTATCCTGAATAAGCACAGGGATCTCTTATAGGGTCCTTTTTGGTTACAGAGACTTCTTTCTCTTGGAGGGTTCGTATAGGTTAATGTTTCCCTTCGGCTACAACTCTCTCTCTGACCTATGAATTCCTGTATTATCTCCAAGAAATGGTACACATTCTTCTATTCCAGAAAACCTTCCTTTTCTAACAAAACTTAGTAACAGGAAATTATAGGCATATGGGATGCCAGTTAATAAGTAACTGCAGAAAGTTGTAAGAGATGGAGACATGGCAGTTATAGGTGGAGAACATTCAGAAATCAGCTAGTTTAGTAGAAGTTGTGTAGCAAGGAGGCTGAGTCCAAATTCTGGAGTTAAGCAGCCTATATTCAACTCCTGTTTCAGCTATTTTCCTGTGGACTGTAGGCAAGTCACTTAATCTATATCAATTTTCTCATCGGCCAAATGATAGTATCTATCTCATAGAGTTGTTGTGAGGATTAAATGAGTAATTTTCTAAAGCTCTTAGCACATCATTAAGTGCTTAGTAAATATTAGCTATTATTATCCAAGCCCTGCTTTTATCCAAAAAGGAAATTCTTTCCACATGATTCTTAGAAGATGGTCATTCAGCCTGTACATAAAACTTTTCCTATGAAGAGCCATTTGTTATTCTCCTAAGTATTTTCCTCCTATTTTTGAGTAGTTCTAATGATGAGAATTGAAGCCTTCTTCCTTGTGACTTCTCTACTTTCGGTCTAGCTCTGCTCATTAGGATATATATAATGTGTTTTCTATAAAAAGACTTTTCAAATATTTGAAACATCTTGTCCATCCTCTCTTTCAGGTCTTTTCTTCCCAAGGCTAATTACCTCAGTTCTCTTGACTTTCTCATATATAACATTGTTTGCAGACCCCTTTCCTTCCTACTTGTCCTAAATTCATCCTTAATTCACATGTGAATCCCACTATCAAAATGTAGTGCCTAGAATAAAACCAAATGTTATCTCACCAGTGCAACATGTGACTTCTCTTGCTTTAGTTCTAAATAGTATCATGGTCTAAGATTTCTTTAGATTATTTTCTGTGTGTGCATTGGGGTAGGGAGGCAGTATGGAACCACCATGCTCTTTTCTCTTAGCTGCTTGTAGTCATTTAGATTCTCAAGGTCTTTTTACATTAGCTGTGAAATACCCTAAGCCATTTTCGGTACTACTGATATTTTAACCCAAATGTAAGACTTTATATAGTTAAATATAGTAATTGCATTGTTGACGTAGCAGTGAGATAAAGATGCATGATGGGAGAAGTATTAGAAAGGGTTTACTGGGGCGCCTGGGTAGCACAGCGGTTAAGCATCTGCCTTCGGCTCAGGGCGTGATCCCGGCGTTATGGGATCGAGCCCCACATCAGGCTCTTCCGCTATGAGCCTGCTTCTTCCTCTCCCACTCCCCCTAATTGTGTTCCCTCTCTCGCTGGCTGTCTCTATCTCTGTCAAATAAATAAATAAAATCTTAAAAAAAAAAAAGAAAGTGTTTACTAATTTTTTGAAGTGCCTAGCTTGGTGTACGACACAGAGCGGATGTTCTGTGAGTCTGTTAACTATAAAATATTCAGGTAGTTAACACTCATTGGGTGCTTGTTGTGTATCAGGAGCTATCATAAGCACTTTACAGGCAGGTTCTACTCCTTAGCTGCATTTTCTAGCATATGATTTATAATGTAAAGAGAGATTTCATAACTCACTCAACCTCACATAGCTAGTTAATGATGGAAAGGTAGACAAGAACCAAATCCTGTATGTTTGAAGGCTAAGGAAAGAGTGTAGGTTTGATTTAAAAGCCACTGATAGGACACTGAAGAGTGATTCCTATCACACTTCAGTGTGATAGAAATCACAGAGGTGCACATCCAGGTCTGTGGTTTAAAAGATTGCTCTGGCTGCTCTGCAGAGAGGAGATTGGAGGATAGCCAAAGGGCAAAGAGGCCACCAAAAGGCTTTTAAAGACTTTAGACAAGACATGGCTGGGTGGGCAGAAGAGCAGCAGAGAAGTGGGTGGTCCAAAGTCTCTTCTGGAATTTGAGTAAGGGTTTAGTGGTTAGTTGGACACATGGTCAAGGAAAAGGAGGACTCTGAGGTGACGCCCAGGTTTCTAGCTTCAGCCACGAGATGACAGTGGTGATTAAAAACACAAATTGGTTAAGGAGAACTTATTGCTTAGATAATTGTGTGTTTAGAAACTATCTTAGTGGGTGCTACATGTGCGGATGCTATATGTTAAAGTTAAAAATAAGAAACTACTTTCAAAAGGTTTACTTCTCTGTTACCTCATCCTTAGAAAAATTATATAAGACAATGTTCTTATGAGAAAATGGAGGCTTTTTTTATAGCCATAGTACCCTCAAGAAACTTTTCTCTCCAGGAGAGAATGCCTTTTTCCTGTGAGGAAAGTTAGCAGGCAAGAAGAGTTCCCACTTGTTCCTTTATGTTTCCAATCTTTTTAGTCTTCTTTGATATATTTCTATGAGATTAAATCCTAGGTACATGTGTCTAAACACATCTGTTATGTTCAGAGCATGTTTGAAATGTTTAGGTGGAAGAAGGAACAGAACTGGAAGGAGGTGGAAGAGAATTTTTTTTTAAAGGAGAGTCATAGAACGTTAGCTCTATCAGGAACCTTACAGATAATGTCTACTAAGCTGCTCATTTTCAAGTTGAAGACGTAAGGACCGGAGAAGCTGTTCTTTCTGTCCAGCATGGGAGCCCTAGATCCTCAAGTCTAGGGATTTCTCAGTGGCCGTGACTTTTCTTAAAGCCATCTTCTAAAACCCTGTCCTTTAGAAATGAGCTGTAGAAGAGAAAACCAAATTCAAAGTTAAGGAAGAAGTATCTTCCACGTGAGTGGTGGTAGTAATCATAGCAGAAAAATATATCAGCAAGAACTTCACATTTTAGTGATCAGTAGGTGAGACAGATGAGAAGAGAGGGGAAAGGAGCTTAGCATAGATACCCTAGTGAGAATCAGCAGCACAGGGTCAAGGTCAGGCAAACAAGACAAGATAATGAGAGCCAATAAGCACCCAGGTGCTAAGGATCAAGGTGTGACAGTCTTGCCAAGTGGGCTGGCAGATATATCCAGACACCAAAAGAAACCTGAGCACCTCACAGCTGAGGCAGGCCCTGCACCACATTACCAGCCAGAGCTTGAAGAACTTTCCTTAGTTGCAAAAGGCAGTAGGCCTTAAGCATCTCAACTCTGGAGCTAAAACCAAAGTCTTAGTACATAAGAAGCTGAGCCCTTGACATTGGGGCCCATAGCAATGCCAAAGTCATGGCCATTGTATTCCACCAGTCAGGGCCTGACCATCAACCATTGTTTTCTGATCAGTCCATGAAACAAGTCATGTAAGCATGACAAGAAACTGGAACTAGAGTTTACTGAGAGAAGAAGGTGAGAAAAATAATGTATCTTTTGTAATAGAGGAGCTATAAAAACGTATATAGTGAAAAGTCACCTTCCAAATCATGTCACCTCTGCCCTACCCATTCCTCCTAACAGCTAACCATTGTTTGATTTATCCTCTATGGGTATTTTTCTGCATATGCAAGCCAAACAAATACAATATTCTTGTTTCCCTTCATTTTTTAAAAAGTGGTGCTGTATTATGCACACTGTTCTGCACCTTCCTATTTTCATTTGATAAATAATTCTAAGGACCCATAGTACAGAGCCATCTCAAGTCCAGAATGTATCTAGGGGTTTTTGTCCTTAATGAAAGTTTCAAGATACATATTTGTGATTTCAGCTTAAGTAAGATTGACAAAAGTAATAATATTGGGAACGTTGGATATTGTGCTTGAGAATGCCCCTATTTAATTATACTCTGTGTCTCAGGTTGTAGCAGCTAGGGTCCAGATCCAGCTGTTCTAACACTGTCACTAGCCAATCTGACAATACAGACCGAGTTATTCTTGCCATTTCCTTACTTGTAAATGGGAGAGGGTTAGACTGGACAAACTTTAAGGTAAATTCTAATTGTAGGACCAAAAAACACTGTTTGAGTAGTTTAAAATCTCACCAGTTTGTTGTCAGGGACTGGGATATGGCTGTTAGATTTACATTGTGGAGGTACATGTTATGGCAACTTCCTTCAAAAGGAATGGTCTTCAAAGTGATTGACCTTTTAAACTGTGAAAATTCCAGATAGTCAGAAAAGCATAGAGAAGAGTATAGAACCATCAGTGCACCTTCACGTAATGAAGTAAATGATTTCAGGTACAACAAAAGTCCCTAATTAAATGCCTGCCTTTCCGCCTTCGTAACCACCCTCCTGATTTTGGTATTATCATTCTCACACAATCTATGTACTTTTGCTTCATTTGCATGTATCCCTGAACAATATAATTGATCATCCCTTTGCAGGTTTTAAATTTTTACATGAGGTGGTATTTCACTGTATACATTTTCTGCTTTTCATTTTTTTTGTTATTGTTCAGCGTTATGCTTTTGAGATTATCCACTTTGGTATATGTCTCCTAATTCATTCATTTTTGCCATTCTGTAAAAAAAAATCCCAACTTAATTTCCCGTTCTCTGATTGAAGGACATTTGGATGATTTTTCTGTTGTCTATTACAAACAGTGCTGCAATGAATATCCTTCTGGGTGTGTGTGTGTGTGTGTGTGT
The DNA here is from genome assembly GCF_002007445.2 of Ailuropoda melanoleuca. NCBI lineage: Eukaryota > Metazoa > Chordata > Mammalia > Carnivora > Ursidae > Ailuropoda > Ailuropoda melanoleuca. The sequence goes on along the minus strand of NC_048220.1, from coordinate 78,260,591 downwards.
GTGTGTGTGTGTATCTTTGTGTCTAAGAGTAAATGTAGGAGGGCGTCTTTGACTTTATTAGATACTGCCAATTTGCTCTCAAAGTTGTGCTAATTTACACTCCCAGCCATCAGGTATAAGATTTCTCATTGCTCATGGGGCGCCTGGGTGGCACAGTGGTTAAGCGTCTGCCTTCAGCTCAGGGCGTGATCCCGGCGTTCTGGGATCGAACCCCGCATCAGGCTCCTCCGATGAGCCTGCTTCTTCCTCTCCCACTCCCCCTGCTTGTGTTCCCTCTCTCACTGGCTGTCTCTATCTCTGTCAAATAAATAAATCAAAAATCTAAAAAAAAAAAAAAAAAGATTTCTCATTGCTCAGTATCCCTGCCAACACTTGGTGTTGCCAGATTTTTTAATGTTTGCCAGACCGATTGGTGTGAAATGATATCTCATTATGACTTTAATTTGTATTTACTTGATTTATGATGAGGTGGAGAATTTTTAAGAATGTTTAGTGGACCTTCAAGTCCAATCTTATTTTGGATTGCCTGTTCATGTCTTTTTTTTTTTTTTTTCCTGTTTCGGAGATTGCTTTTATCTTATTGATTTGCAGTCTTTCTTAGACAATCTGGATGTTAATCTTTTGTCAGTTACATGCTTTGCAAATGTCTTCTTCAAATTTATGGTTTAGACTTTGTTTCTGGTATCTTCATGGACAAGTTTTTCATTTTAATGGAGATGAATTTATCATCATTTGCTTTGTTTTGTTGCTTCTATTTCACCTTTTAGAAGCTTTCCCCATGCAATATTTATAAAGATCATTTTCTCCTAAAAGGTTTAGTTTGTTTTTATACTTGGGTCTGTTATCCACCTGAATCCAATTTTTTGAAAATGTGGCTAACCATTTATTGAGTATTCCATCCTTTGCACAGTGTCATTTCATTAAACAAAAAATACATTCTGGACCACAAAGTGTTCCCATCAAAGTTGATAGCCTAACAGAAGTATTTATTTCAAGATGGCTGCCATCACTGAAAATATTTTTGAAATTTCTCTTTTATAAATTACATTCAAAGCTTGCTATAAACTATTTAATACCTACCATCATTGGTAGATTTTTTTTTTCCTTTAAGGTCAGATTTAAGTTAGAATAAGCTTGGTGATAAAGCTGGAGAGTTAACTTAAAATGACATGTAACTGCAAATTGCTAAGATTGTTTTCCCTGCATGCTGAAGGCAGACATCTAGGAGAAATTCTCAAACTATTTTGAAATAACAGTAGCCTCAATATAAATAGGAGCATAAAATCTTCATTATGTTCGTTTGAAAGTTTAATCCTAGAAAGTTTAAGCCAGTTCCTTATAACTTAGCAAGGCAGCTAGTTATGTAGATTGATGAATGAAGGAAATACCAAGTGATAAATGCAAATAGAAAAATACATAAAGTGTTATACAAATAAAGAAGGTGTGCATATGCAAGGCACCTTCTAGAGCAGGAGTTTATTTAGTGTGGTCAGAAATACTACGTTTGGCAACTACAGTTCGGTCCCTCACTACCAAATGTAGCCACAGAAGTCTTTTAAGCATGGAAGTAGTGTGATCAGATCTATACTTTCTATCAGAATCATCCTGGCAATAGTGCAGTTGGTGAATTTTCTCTATGAAGGGCCAGATTATAAGTAATTTAGGTTTTGTGGGCCGTATGGTCTCTTTCTCCATTGGAGCGTGAAAGCAGCCATGGAGAATATATACATGAATGGGTGTGGCTGTGTTCTGATTAAATTTCATTTATAGAAACAGGCAGAAGGCAGGACTTGGCCCTTGGTCATAGTTTACTGATCATTGGATAGAGGATAGATTGAGAAGAAGATGTAGTAGAGACAGGAAGATCAACTATAGGATGATTGGACTAGATTGGGGGGGGTGGGGAATGATGTTCCAAACCAGGACTGTGAAAATAGGGATAGAAGAAAAGGGATGGCTGAGCAAATGTTGCAGAAATATACTTGGCAGAACCTGGTGGTGGTTTGTTCTGGAATGGAGGGGGGCTGGTGGTGAAGAAAAAAATGGCTGTGGGAACTGCTTCTGGGAAACCTTAAATGTCCATGGAGACCCCTCCACCTCTTCTCTGAACTCTCTAAGACAACAGTCTTGTTTTTCTTTTAGAGCCTGCGTTTATGATTTGAGGGACCATGGTGCTGGGGAAAGGCCTGGTGAGGGAGTGTTAGGCACGTTAAGGCCAATTATGGGAGCTCAGCAGATTTGCTGGTGTTGCTACATTAGCCTTGTGCCAAGAGATAGAAGCTTTACACAGGAACATCTGTGTACAGCGGACTTCCATGGGCAGCGACCATCATGGCATCTTTGAGTTCGCAGCAGACATTTTCACATGGAACTGTAACTCTTTAGGAATTTGAGAGCCAACAGTCAGAATCACCAAAGGCCGGTAGTTCAATAACAGAACTTTCAGACATGGCAGTCACTGAATGAAGTCTAAAATTTCTCTTCCTCTCTTGTAACAGTTGAAATAGTTTAGCTGTATTCTGTCACTTGAGCTGTTTTGCGGGAAGGGGGTGTGTGCAAGATGCTAAATTAGGTTCTGCTTGAATTCTTTAGTCATGTCGACACTGAAAGGTTTTTATCTTTTGAAATGTGAGTGCTAAGTTGAAGACAGTGAAGAGTTTCTCTTCCTCTATCTCTAACGTGGGATCAGGATTATATCCATCCTCAGCCACCAAGTCTTGTGTTAATGGAACTAAAACTCTCTGGGGAAGCATCCCAAACTTATTTAAAATGTTCCCAAGCACTAACGTTTGCATTAGGACTTTTACATTAGCTGAGGGGTCTGTAAAAATGCATGCTTGCAGCCAGGTCCCTCGTGGCTCCCCATCCGAACACACTGTGGTACATCTACCATTCTCTCCAAGAGCTGGAATGACTTTCACTGCTGCAGATACTTCCAGTATGTAACTCTACTGAGCGTGTTCCAGAGTTTAGCCAGGATTCTGTAGAATCGTGGAAAGATAAAGATGATCTTTAACTCTTGTCACCCAAGATACATTGGTAGAGATTTGTGGAATTTCAGGAAAAGAAGGTTTTTAAGATGAGTGGTTGATTTTCTTTTTAATCCTTTAAAATTTCATGGTTTTTCCACACTGTTTCATCATCTGTGCTGTAACTTAATGCCTCAGCACCCTTGGCACACATGTTGCTGGCAAACACTTACCTTTTGCAAAAGTGGTTTTGTTTTCGAATTTCCACTTTATTTAATAATTTTGTTTGAGATATTATTTAGAATTATATGTTATGTGGAATCTTCTGGATTGGTTGTTATGTTTTGCCTTTGTGTGTCAAATGCTTAGTAAAAATACATTTTTTATAGATTAGACACTAGAAGCCAAGAAACTTTGGTTCTCAGCCTGGACTGTGTATTTGAATCATCTAGGGAGCTTTTTAAAATACTGATGCCCAGGTCCTCTCTCAGATCAATTGAATTTGATTCTCTGGAAGAGGAGTTGGGGCTCCAGTAGTTCTTTAAAAGATCCCTTGATGATTCTAATATGCAGCCAGGTTTGTGAACCCCTGCCTTTTAAAATGCAAATCTAACTGTATGCCTCTACACTTCATAACTTTTGTGAGCAGAAAACAGCCTAACTCCTTAGGGTTTAAGATCCTTCCTAGAATGGCTTCACTCCTTGTCCGGTAAGCTCATGCTAGTCTGCTGTATGTACGTACCTGCTAACTCCTCCACTTTTTTCTGCTTCTGTTGTGATGTAATTGGCACACGACACCGAATAAATACAAGGTGTACCACATAATGATTTGACTTGCATGTATTGTGAAATGATTACCACAGTAATGCTCCACTTTCTCAAACAGACGATCCTACCTCCATCTCCATGTGTTAGCAAATATTTTGGAGCAGAAACCCTACCCTTGCCTACTGAAGTCTTTCCATTTTTTAAGATGCCCCCTAATCATCAGCACCCTTACTTAGCAAACCTTTGCTGGTTCTCTTAGGCGGCCTTTGCTTCTCTTTGTACCATGTATCCTTATCACCCTTAGTTGTCTCACTTACTGCCGTTGATCTATATGGTCCCCTCCTCCAAAACACCGAGTTACCGGAGGATTGGGTCCAGGCCTTGCTGTTCTTTGTATTATTATACAGTGCCTAAAACATAATGAGAACTCAACATATGAGGGAATGAAATCTATTATAAGAATTCGTTTGATGGGGAGCAATAGCATGGGTTCCAGAGTCAGACGGGCTGGGTTCAAATGATATCTCTGCCACACACCAGCTTTGTAACCTTGAGCAAGTTATTTAAAGTTTCTGAGCCTCAATTTCATTATCCATTAAGTGGGAATAATACTATTTCCTTTTTAGGCTTGTGAGAATTAAATGGGATCGTACTTATAAAGTGGCTAGGATAGAACCTAGTGCATAGGAAGCATTGAATGCTCACTGGTATGATTCTTATTGCCTCCTAACTGATTTCCATCTGGATGTAACTATAAGGATTGTCTGTGATTGGGTTAGAGTGGGAAACAAGTGAAACATGCTCAATGAAGCTTGTATTCATCTGGTGTAGATTGGCTGAGCCCTCCTGCCCCCTCTTCCAAGGCCTTACTGGCTGGCTTGGAGGAAGGAGTAGACAGACCTGCATAGAGTCAGTTGGTAGAATACTTTGAAAGCCAAGCAAAGGATCCTGGATTTCTAAAGGATATGCTATAGCAAGGGAGTGAAACAATTGAGGTTCTATAGGAACAGAATTATTCTATACAATTCTATGTGATTAGAAATAGGAAATAATGTAAATGGGGTAATTCCTCCAAAATCTGACACAAGATAATGAGAATCTACCAAGGGTAGAGACTGACTATGAATTTCTGACTCTAAAGCAGAAATAAAAAATTGCATACACACTGATATTTTATGGCTACAGTCGTCTGCCCAGAGGCATTTATTGAAATCAGATCATCACAGCCCTTCCTGATCCCTGGTCTGAGTCTGGAGATTCTTGTAGTTAGAAGGTTAGAAGAAGAAAGAAGGAGAAAAAAGACAGAGAGTAATCAAAGAATGAGATCATTTATTCACTCTTTCTCATGTTGCATGTCCCAAAAGCACCAGGATTTTCAGATCAGATATATGCAAAATCACCACTATGATGACTGAAAATTACAGTAATTCAGCCTTAAATGATGTAGCTAGAAACATCATTACTACATTTTTTACTATATTTTACTTGTAGGTAAAATAAAAATGACATATTATGTCCCATAGCCCATTACTTGGCATGTCATCTGTACTCAGTAACTATAAACTGTGGTTGATCTCATGAGGTTGATGCTGATGATTGATGATGATTGTCCATGACTCATTTGTCAGTAGGAGAAAATCTTCCACTTCCAGTGCGTACTTAGGAACATTGATTGGGGTGATCCATTAAAATTCATGCTAAATTCTGTTTGACCCCAATTTAAACAATAGCACTACCTTGATACTCGAGCTTGAGAATTTTAGAATTATAGAAAGAAGTTCGCAGGTCCTAGAAATGCAGTATTGTGAATAATAGGGATTACTTTCGACTGATTTTAAAATAATTCTTTTCATATTTAATTCCTGTAAATATTTCAAAATCCACAGAAGAGAAAACAACCAAAGGATAAAGAAGGGCCACTATTATTCAGGTATAAAAGTGAAGCATATGGCTGTTTTCCAGAAGACATGTTTATGGTAATATAACATATGGATAACATATGGAGAAATCAAGTTGGAAGCCTCTGGAGATTAGACTAATATATCACCACTAAGCAGATGTAAATTGCAGTGCCTTAGTCACCTACTGACTATCTCTCTTAGAATTAAAGGAGCTTTCAATAGCTAAAAGTGAAGTTATTTTTAAATATAAAATTCATTTAGACATATATTTACATACAGTGCATTTATTTTTGTCCTTAGTGTTTAAAGATAATGCTACTGGTTCTGACTGCCTTTTGTAAGGACTGATGTGGCTAAAAAGACAGACAAGTGACTAATAACCCTTTTCACCCTAGATTCATAGAAACTGGGGACTTTGATGCCTGGAATCATGTTTTCCCACAGTTTTTCTCAGTATGAGCTGTCCCATTTCTTGATTACTGATAACCAGATTCATCTCATCTTCTCTGTTTTCCCAGGATTTTTTTTTCTTTTTTAATGGCGTGGCTGTATCATCTTGAATGGTACTTCACTGGATTCTTTAAAGAATTTCTAACACTCATCCAGCTTACGTTAATCCCATTTCGGGTCACCACAAAGCAGTTGTTTTCATGTCTAAACGGCAGGCTTGCATAATCCACGAGAAGTCTGTTGTCAAGTGCACTTCTTCAAGCTGGTAAATTTGCTGCTGTCTGTGAATGTGTTCTTTGTGCTTCTTTCTCATTGCTTACTAGCAGCTAACGTATTTCTCAGAGGTGATGCTGATGAAATTGCGCAGATAATCCGATGTGGTCAGTTCAGGTCTCTAGCCATGTACTAGAAGGTTGGACATTTGTCACTTTGATCTTGACCTTGTTGCTGCAGTGAGTGAGAACCCTGTCTGCCTGACACAAAGGTCATGCTGGCCTTCTTGATTTGATTTTCTACTCTGTCAGTCAGCACACCATTAGGCAGAGTGCTGCCAGTGACCCCTGTAATCTCAATATTGGCAGTGAGCGGTGTGTGGGGTTCTGCTGGTGGCAATAAGTATGTGATCTCATGCTGTAATTCAATTCAGCATCTATTTGTTACACACCTGCCATTCACCTAGACGTATACAAGGTGCCCCGGGATAGAAAGAAATGCAGGCATAGTTTCTACCTTCAGGGAGCTTACAGTATTACTGTGTGTTGATAAAAGTCTATCTCATGATTAGGAGGGACAGACAGAAAAAGTGCTACTGGAGGTCAGAGTAAGCTTTTCAACGTTTTGGCCACTGGACTTTTTCTGTAAAAAGATGTGTAACAGTGAGCTGTTTTTCTGTGTGTGCATTTTGAAAGCTCGCACGTCAGCCTACGGCAGCAGCCCTTGAATGACTATCTCCAAGGCTTTTAATGATATTCAGAGCTGTTAAGTGGTGTTTCCCAGAAGACAAAAATCACAGTCTAACACAGGCTTCTGAGCCCTTTATTCTACTCTCAGAGAGTCACTGCACACAATAGATTGAATAAGACGGAGCTGATTTGCATCCCTGCTTCACCGATTGGTGACTGAGCATCTCAGCCTATTTATGTTCAGATGATTAGTGGATGTTTCACATACGTCATTTAATATGTTACTATGTTACTTCTCACCCTTCTGTGTTTATAAATGAGAATATAGAATTTTTGCTTAGTAATAAGACTTATTTTTTACCCAAGTTTTATATTGACTTTTCTTTTTTTAATTTAGGAAACATTTTCCTATGCTAATGTTGGCCATTGTTTTTTTCCCAGCCAGTTTTCTTATCCACGGTTATTTTCAGTGACGAATTATTTAATCTAGTTTTTGTTCCTCTTTGAGTTTCTTTATACTGTTAGTTTAACTCTTGCTAGCCTGCTTAATATAATACAAAAATAAGTGTTAAAGACAAGTTCATGGTGGGTAAAGCTGATCATCTTGTTCCTGTTGTAATTTATAACCTGGAGAGTTTACCATTATAAATATTTAGGAAAGTGGTCTTGCCACCCAGCCTCATATTTACACATGGGATTTACTGGTCCAATGTTAGGTCAAAAGTCAATATAAAACAGGAATGGAGGCTCTGATGTCTTGTCCCTTGGAAATGTTTTCTGAAAATTCCACAAGCAGATCACTGTACTGTAAAAATAATGAGCTGCTTAGCACATCTCCAGACTTCACCTACATAGGGGCCTTTGTGTAACACATCAGTGATCCTTCTAATGTAGAGTCGTGAATAGTTTTCAATTCAAGAAAAGTAGGACAAAAGAATACTTGTTAGATCTGCCAAGGTGGAAGATGGCACAAGGGGAAGAGGAATAGTTAGCCAGAAGGCAAAAGAAAAGTAGCAAACTTAAGAGGATTCTCAGGCTTTGGGAATGATTTTAGAAAAAATAAATAGTAAATTAAGTGACTTACGAGCTTCTTTAACCCCACTCAACAATAAGTTGAATAGTCTCGGCACACAAAACAGATAAATCTTAGCGATAATTTATATTTTGACTTCTTAAGCTATTAAGAATTTGAACAGATTTAAGAGTATAAAAATAGACAGTTATGTAAACATTAAAGCTACAGGATGCCTTAGTGAGAGATTGTGTTTGAAAAATCAAGGCCAGGGGCGCCTGGATGGCTCAGTTGGTTAAGTGTTGGACTCTTGATTTCCGCTCAGGTCATGATCTCAGGGTCATGATATTGAGCCCTGCATTGGGCTCTGCGCTGGGTGTGGGGTCTGCTTAAGATTCTCTCTCTCCCTCTCGTCCACCCCTTATCTCTCTCTCAAAAACAATCAAATTCATTTTCAAACTCATCCAATAGTACAATTTAAAGCAAACTGAAAGGAAATTATCAGTGCAACCTTTTTTTAATGGCTATCATACTTATAGTAATAGCATGAAGAAATAAGATTTTTTTGGAACAGATGGCATACTGCAAAGTGGATGGTATGAAATATAGTAGTATTAATACGTGGGTGTAAGCAATATGACAGTGTTATAAGTTGAAAAGTGAATTCCCAATTAAGTTTCTCTGTGTTACTTGACTCTTAACTATAGCAATATCTACAGCCCTACTCAGATTCTCCAGGATTTCTTGAACTTGCAAACAGTTCTCCTAATTGATTAGCAGGTGGCATGTAGTTCCCTGCCTTTTCCCACCCTCTCAGGTTGCTGTGGAGATAAAATCTTAGCTTCCCCTCCTTTGCTTCTTCCCCTGCTCAGACTGATCTGTAGAATGAGATCTTGTGAACCTGTTGGACAAACTGGTGCTGGCATTCTATTCAGACATGTTACCTAACATTCCTTTTTGGCTTAGTAAGTGGAAAGTGGTCTTATATGCCAGCTAACATGTTTACATTTTGCAAAAGCATCTAAGAAACAGGAGACGTAATTCTATTTTATAAAGCTTTTATTTCATCATTACTTCTAAAGCAGTTCAGTGTAAAATATTTTTAAGGTAAACCTTGAAAACACATTTACCTTCTTTCTTAAAAGTTTCCCAGCAATCACTGTGAAAAGTGTTCTGTTACCACTGACAACACTTTTGAGAGGAGTCTGTGTGTGTGTGTGTGTGTGTGTATGTGTGTGTGCATGCGAGCCTTTTAAAGTTGTTTTGAGAAAATCAAGAGCATTGTTTTATTTGCTTTAGTTTGGTTTTTACGGAAAAGTTAAGGCAAGTCAGTCGTATTTGTATACCTTTTCTGTAGTCTCCTGCTAAAGCAAAAAGGGCCACAATTACTTTCAAATCCATTCCTAAGAGTCCTTGATTTTTGAAGGCAGTTAATTCGCACATAACAACCGAAGAGATTAATCTAGGCATGCTTTGCATCAGAAACAGACATTTAAGTAATATATAAAAGTACTAGTTTTTATTTAAACAGCACCTTGTGTGTAAAAAGTACAGTAAAACAAAAGATACCATCTTACTGACCTACTGACCATTCTTTACTGTAGACAGATGACAATAACCTCCTTAGAACAACTCATTTCACAGGCCACCTGACTTGAAGTCCACACTTTCAGAACACATTTTCTTTCCAGTCATGAGAGTGCCAGGTTTTAGGATGACATTGGGCACCTACCTTTTAACATGACTTTATGTACTTTACGAAGTATATTAAAATATGAGATAAAATGTGTGTAAGTAGGGTAGTAGTTTAGAATGCATTCCTGTACTTTTATAGGAAATACAGTACATAGGAAGAGATTCTAATTTTGAGACTCCTGCTGTCAGGGGCCAGTCTGAAATGTACTCACAGCGATGGCTGGAAATCCCCCTCTCCGACACTCGCCGAGAGGGACCACATTTCAGATCTGGTAACCAGGATCGCTCTGCAAATTAAGAGTGCATAGTGAAAGAATGGGAAGAATATGAAATTAAGAAAACAAAATAGGAAAGAGTAAAAACACAATCTTTAACATTGAGAGTTATGTACCTAGTTTCAAAAAGAGAAAAACACCTTTGGTAAAGTTATCCTGCTTCAAAAAAGGTTTAAGATTTAACTGAATTTCCAATAACTTTGTTATTTAAAAAAAGTATTTTTTAAAATATCACAATATCACAACAGCTTATTCTGTCATATTGACCATTTTGAAATTAAGAAAAAGATTCATTTAACGAATATAAAATTCTCATTTAATGTATTGGATGACAATCCGAAAACGATTACCTAGAATTCTAAGTTCCATACTACTTCCCACCTCAAGTAAGAACACTGAGATTTCTTTTAAAGTGACCTGGACAAGGTCAAGTGTCTGCACCTCACACTTGTGTATTCTGATACACAATCCTGTCCTTTCTTTACTTCTGCATTCTCCTGTCTTCTGATACTATTCAGTTATCCCTCTTCCAAACCATTTCTATCTCCATTTTTGCTCTTATAATAACCATGACCTTATCCCCAACTCCTAGCATTCCTGTGTATATCTACAATCAACAGGGAACTAGACTTCCTCTATATTTCTTCACAGGCTCCTGACTTTTGGTGGTGATAGATTTTTCAGGCTTAGAGTAATGTGGATTCTAAACACTGTTTTAGAGCTATTTTATGGGGTTCCTCCCCCCGACCACTGTTCTTTCCAGTTTCTCTTTAAACTTATTTTAACAGATATCTCTTATTTTGAAATAAATCATGTTCAATTTGAATATTTTAAGATTGTCTTTGATTCTTAAAAATCTTTTCACCATATGCTAAAGAAGAAAAAAGACTGTCTTATTTTGAAATAAATCATGTTCAATTCGAATATTTTAGGATTGTCTTTGATTCTTAAAAATCTTTTTGCCATATGCTAAAGGAGAAAAAAGACTGTCTTAGTTCAATGATTTGAGATATGATAATGCTTTTAAAACAAATCAAATTTGTTTTATTAAATATATTTGGGGTTGAGAGTTCAGTAGACAACAGTCAGCACTTTATTTCAAGCCGCTTAATAGAATTGCATAAAATAGATCAAGTAGTCAAGAGTGCTTTCCTATTCTTCACAGTAATTCCACCTGCTGCTAGCCACATGGAGGTCATTAAAATATCCAATTTCATTGTATTCATAGAAAGTTTTAAACATAAATGTGTTCCTTAAATGTAGTTCTTTTTTAAAAAATCTAGTATTAGCTAATATTACTATTCAAAAGATATATTATACCAATGAGAATATTCCATTAGATGTTTCATAAAGTCATATAATAAACTTTCTATTCTCATGAACAGTTCATTCAGTGGAAATTTATTGGTGCCTACGAGATGCCAGGTAATGTGCAAAGTGTTAAAGGAGACATTAAAAAGTGCTAGATAAAAATCCTTCTGCAAAGGAAGAAAGACTAGACCAGTGGCTTTCACTGTGTGTGCCTCTTTCCATCAGCATCCACGTTACCTGCAGAATTTGTTAAAAATGCAGATTCCTGGACCCCACCCCAAATCAGCTGATTCATAATCTGCAGGTAGGGCCCAGATGCACTTTTAAATAAGTTATTCAGTGACTCTTCTTAATTTGAGAGGCACCTGTATATCAAGAAGATAGACACACCATATATACAATGGAATATTACTCAGCTATAAGAAAGGACGAATTCTCAACATTTGCTGCAACATGGACGGCACTGGAGCAGATAATGCTAAGTGAAATAAGTCAAGCAGAGAAAGACAATTATCATATGATTTCTCTCATCTATGGAACATAAGAACTAGGATGATCGGTAGGGGAAGAAAGGGATAAAGAAGGGGGGGTAATCAGAGGGGGGAATGAAACATGAGAGACTATGGACTATGAGAAACAAACTGAGGACTTCATAGGGGAGGGGGGTGGGGGAATGGGATAGACTGGTGATGGGTGGTAAGGAGGGCACGTATTGCATGGTACACTGGGTGTTATACGCAACTAATGGAGCATCGAACTTTACATCGGAATCCGGGGATGTACTGTAAGGTGACTAACATAATATAATAAAAAATCATTAAAAAAAAAAAAAGAAGATAGACACAAAAAGAAGTTAGTGTAGCACTAAGTAATAATTATTCTAGTAGAAATGGCATTGATAATTACTTGATTTATTTATGTTTTTAAGGATTTTATTTATTTATTTGACACAGAGAGAGTGCACAGGGGGAGTGGCAGGCAGAGGGAGAGGGAAACGCATGGCCCCCTGATGAGCAGGGGCTCGATCCCAGGACCCTGGGATCATGACCCAAGCCGAAGGCAGATGCTTAACCAACTGAGCCACCCACGTGCCCCAATAAAATTGATTTGAATTTATGTTTCTAATGAATGTAAAATGTGAACATGTGACCTATCCTATGGCGTGACAACACAGATAAACATTTATCTAGAATTCCATGCCTTAGGTGCCTTTATATTTTAACAAATTAATTAAACATATTGTTCTAGAGATTCTGTCTGTTTTGAACTAGAAGTGTCATAATGAAATCATGTTTGCAAGGAGTAAGAATAAATCTGCCATGCAATAAAGTAGAAAGGTACCTGTTTAAATTACTCAATAAAAAACATTCTCTTTGACATGAATAGCTCAAAAATGCTGAAGTCATGGCTTCTTACACAATTCATAGCAAAAGCAGTATCAAGTGGCTGTACTTGAGGCTAACCCTACTGCCTGATCTGTTTAGATGTGCAACTGGGAATCTCAGAAGTACCCATCATTTGGTTTTATGTTCTGCTTAGGTCAACCAACTGCTCTCTCAACCACCAGTGGCGGCTCACAACGACTAGCCACACAGGCTGCATATGTAGCCCCAAGGAAAAATGTCCTATTTACTTTCTACCCAGCACTGAAAAGTGATAAATAGAGCTAAATTCCAAAAGATGCTTAAAAATCAATAGGAAATGTCAAGGTAGGAAATATTGACAAACTAGTATAAATAAAGCTTTTTTTAAAAAAAAAGAATATAACTTTCCAGTATTTATTAGTAAGGTACTACTTTCTAAAATCAATCACCTTTTATAGATAAGCGAGCCTGAACAGTTTGAACTGTAGGTCATAATTATATATACACAGGTAACACAATGAAGTGAAATATAAAACAACACTAGGATGCTGCCAGATTGCCTCTTCACCTCACGTTTTTCTTCTGTATTTAGTCATTTAACAAATTCTTATTGAGTGGCAATGCCAGGTACTGTCCTGGGCACTGGGCTGTAGCCTAGAATAAGCACACATAAGCACGCCCAGCACTTGGGGTTTGTATACTGGTTGGAGAGTGCTCCATAACAACATGAACAAACCAAAGAATGAAATAGTTCTTAAGGAAATTTACAGGACTCTGTGACACAGAAGAACAGGGTGGTCGTCCAGCTTGACACAGAATTATCAGAGAAGGCCACTCTTAGAAGGTAATATCAAAGCCCCAACCTGAAGTTTAAGAAAGAGGCAGGTACAAGAGGAGTTGGATAAACAAATTGAGGGCACAGCAGCCACAGAAGCCCTGCAGAGGGAGAGAGTTTGGTGAGTTGAAGGAACCAACAGAATTCCAACACAACCCAACAAACAGGGAGAATGCACAGAGGAAGTCAGATAGGTAGGTGGAACTCTCCTGTATAGGTGGCAATGGCAGTGTACTTGGCTTTTTGTTTTAAATGCAGTGCAAAGCCATTGAAGGGTATTATGCAAAGCAGTGTGATAAAAAATACTGTTCATAAAATTTCTTTGGCTACTGTGTACAGACTAGATAGGGGGCGGGCGTTGGAAAGATGACCAGTTAGGGGACTGTTGCTATGGTCCAAGGCGAGATGCTGGTAAGCATGAAGATGGACAAAAGTGAAGGGATTCAAAGTATATTTTGGAGGCAGAATAAATGGACTTTGCTGAAGGATTGGATTTTCTTCTGGAATTTACAGAACATTTTTAGAGTATTATTTTCAGGCAGAATATATATAAATCCAGACTTTATAGGTATAGAAATGTAAGGAAATAGGGACTAAACATTTCACAGCTGCCAGCTCCCATCCCTTCTCCACCCTATGCTTTGTCCTTTTTGGGGAGGTCATCACAAAAGCATTTTGCCTTTGCATATACAGATGGGGGAGGAGACTTGGTAAGTCTGTCTTTCTTTGATTCCTCCCACAGAGATCTGTAATCATTATGGAGTCCTGTAATTGTATCAGCAAATGTTTCTTGGAGCCATTGTGTTTCATAGGTATCTGATTCCAGCTCCTATTTTTGCTTTTAATGCCATGATCAACATTTTAGATTGAGAGTAAAATCCAAGAAAATCTGCTGCAGATTTTTTTAGCAGCTCTAAAAATCAGGAAAAAAATTGTATTTAAAATATTTTCATTTTTACTAGCATACACTTATATACCCATCATAGTTAAATGTTGTTTTCATAATAATTTAATATGTTTCTCCACCAAGTAGTAGTAAAAGTAATTTTACAGCATTTAGGTTAATTTATCAGATTTAATAATGCCAAACTAATGTGGCTCATTTTAAGTAATGAGACTAGAGTAGGAAAAGAAGCATCGGGAAAAATCGGAAACCACTGAATAATTAGATTTCGGCTTTCAAAAGCACTTGACTCCATATCCTCTCCTCTACCCCTAAGGAAATAAAAGACAAGCCATTTAAAAATGAATTCTTTTCTGAAGACTTTCCCTATTGTGTGTGTTTAGTCTTCACAGTTTTCAATATTGACAGTGAGTTTCTTTTCACTACCAATATGGCAAGTTCCTTTGAGGTGGAGAGAGATTTCACCTTTCATTGCCTTGTGTTATTTCCCCTCTACTGAACTATGTAAAGAAAGGTAAATGGTAAAATGGCAGCGCACGAGATGGAGAGCCTTAGATTATTCACTCCTGCACAAGGAGATTGTTTTCTTTTTTTCTGGTGTCAGTGTGCGTTTGGGAACAAAAAAAAAAAATCTGCTTTAGCAAGAGATTCTTCTTCCAGAGAGGTAATTAGGAAATACATAACTTCTGTTTTAAGAGCACGTTTTCTACACACGGCTGCATGCACTTACAGTGATGATTGCATAATCACAGGCAGCCCTACAGCTAAATAGCAGATGAAAGAACTTTACTCAGAAGATTAGGGATACATGCCTTCTTGCTCTCATAGTAATAATATGTAATAATATGTTAAGGTATTAATCCTGTTAAAACCACTACCTCTTTCTCTTCAGCCTTGTCCTTCCCATAAAATGAAATTTTGAAGCTATTGATCGGTGAACGAGACATGCAAACTACATGTCTTCCTGAGAGGCCTGAGCATAGAAGATCATTTAGAAGGAGGAGTAATTGTTGAGTTTCTGTATGTAAAATTAAAAATGTAATTTTATTTTTGAATGCAGTGTAGCTTCTTCAAAAGGCATAACTAGCAAGTATTTTGGTAGGTCATCTTTGCTGACTTTTTTAAAAATCAAAGTAGCTTTTTGTCTCTTAGAACAAATCCTAGAGCCAAACTTTCTTAAGTAAATATAGGTTTAAAAGAATAAATGTTTCACAACTAAGGATGTGATGGATTGCTACTGTATATGTATTTTCCTGCAAAGCTAGTCAAAGGCTTTTTTTCTCCCACTACCTCTTTAATCTTAGTGAAAAGTTTCCCTTAGAGCTTGAGCAGGCCCCATAGGAGCCCTATTTTCTCTTTATGTGTTTCTACATGCTGCTTCTCTTTACCAGACTTTAAGATATACCCACGTTCCCTACACCAGTGCTCAAAGAGCAGTCATATTTTCTCATATTAATTATTATTTAGAATTTCCTTTGTCATGGTTGAGAGGAACTATCCCAGAATTTCTTTTCCCAGGGTAACCTTAATATTTTTAAAGGCTCTGTAGATGAACGGTAAGAAATTAATCATTTGTAATAACATTTGCCACCCTTAAAATATTTGGATATTTGATATCTAGATGCCAAATGAGGTCAGTTATACAAACAGGCGAGTTTGAAAGAGTAATTGCTAACGTGATATGAAAAAGAGCAGTGTGCCACGTCCTTCATTCTTGCTCCTTAACTTCTTGGAAGACATGTAGAATGCCAGTCAGAAAGTGTCAAGAGAAAAGGTTGCTTATGTTGGGTGTCAGTTTATCATAATTTTTTTAATTGAGGGTTTCCCCCCTAATAAAGAATACTTATCTGAAGTTGAAGAATCTTTTTTTCAGAAGAAAATTACTATGTTAGTGAAAAATATAACCTTGTGATAGATAAAAAGCTCTTTTATATCCGGTTTTATTTACTAGAGAATCCTTATGTGTTTACAGTTAAAGACTTATGAGAGCTCATTAACTGGAGAAATTCTTCTCTGTATGTTTTGGTTTTCACATTTGGTTCATAATCTTTTATAGAAAAGGAAGTGATTGTTCTTAGCTGTTGGACAGATGGGGTGCTCAAGAATCAGACTTTAAAGCTTTCCAAAGAGTCTTAAGTGCTCGCTTTCTCCTCTACAAAATCTGGGGTAACAGAAGTCTGTAGTACGAGTCACCATTGCATTTTTTTTTCCCTCACGTAGCTAATTGCCTACAGCCTGCTATGTGGCTCTGAGCCATTATTTAAATATTGCTATTATGTAACGTAGTTACAGTTCTTATTATTAGAGGTCATTTATTATTTACAGCATGTCAGTCTGTCATGGCTAGTTCACCCAAATAGATTAACCTTTAACATTTTAAATATTTGAAGAGAAATTGATTTAGCATTTATTTTTCTATGAAGTGTTTTTATTAAAAGTCATAGGACTTTAGGGGCATTATTTTAATAACCACTAAGACTTGTTCTATAGATCACTCTAAGTTTCGCTTATTTTTTTAATTGCTCATTCACCTGTGTTTTTAGATACATCATTTATTGTTTTGTTTTCTTTACATGTTTAATTCGTAATTTTATTGTGCTTTAAACAATTTAAACAAAATTCAAGTCAGTAGTCCAGCAAAAATAAATAAGTTTCCAGTTGATGGGCTAGTGACATCATCAACTTATTAAAGAAGTAAGGTATAGATAGTTGAATATTTGCATTAGTAACTGAAAAAAAATTTTTTTTTCTTGACATACACAATGTTCCTAAATTATTTTGAGGCAGAAAATAAATATTACCACTACTACCACTTCTACCAGCTTCTCTCGATTTTAGTATTTTTTAATGATACTAATGATGATGAGGATAATAATAAAAGAAAGGTGTTTGTGTATTACCTAGCACAGGCAGGCTAGTTACTCTGCCTTTCTAACTTTCAGCCTGAGAAATGGCTGTTAGACAAGTAGGACATCTGCCAGAGATCACGACATGTGTTAGTCATCAAATGAAATGGTGGGATACACTTACCATACATACACAAGGACAGACACATGGGTTTGCTTTTTCAGAAGATGCCAGGAGAAAGCAGAGGAAAGGATACAGGTAGCCAGAAGGATTACGACTACTGTAATCAGTAAATGAAGATGCAAGGGATGCAGATTTTATGTGTGTGTTCAACAGCTATGTTAGCAACCCCACAAATAATCTCTCTCCAAGCTCAGAGCAAATAAATATTTATTAAGTGGACTCCCTAGTCCTCTTCCTCATCTAGGCCATCCTCTAGCAGAGTAGGGGCTTAAGAGCTTGAACTCCGGCAACAGCTCTGCAGTTTAGAGCTGCAGAACCATTGGCAAGTTACTGACCCTTTCTAAGTCACTGTTACATCATCTGTAAAATTGGATTTATGCAACAGGTGTTTAATGAATGCCTGATATGTTTTAGGTACTGTTCTAGGAGCTGAGGCTCAACAATAAACCAGATAAAGTCTGTGCCTTCAATAGTACCCACCTCACAAGGCTGTTGAGAAAGTCAATCGGATCTAAAGTTTGGCACAGCGCATGACATAGATGTGTTCAGTCGATGTTAGATGCTTTCTTCGTCATTATCTGTGCCACATTTTATATACAAAGCACTGCATTAAGTGTTTTAAGAAATGCCAAAAAAAAAAAAGAAAAAAGAAAAACAGGTCTTGTTTTGGACCTACCCTTTAGCATTAGTAGTCTCTTTGCCTATTTAAGATGTAGATAACTTCAGGTTGTAATTTCCAAGAGACTCTGAGGCAAGGATTTGAACGCAAGTAGTTTATTTAGGAGCTCATCCCAAGAAGCACTGGTAAGGGAATAGAGATGGAAAACAGCGCAGGAAAAGAAAGCTGTTAGAAGATACATTAATGAACACATCACAGCAGCAGGCAACTGAGACTCTGTCCCACTTGGGGGTCTCTAGAAGATGACATAGAGTATGCCTCTGAGTCGTATCCCCAAGGGGAAAATAAGCTGGGCTATTTTTCAACCATTGCCTTCCTATCATTGGCCAAAGGCTGCTTCTGCGGAGTTAATTCTGCAGCATTTCCATCCAGCACCGTGTGCAGTCCAGGCATGCTCTGGGGCCAGAGATGCTCTCAGCAATCACAGGTGTTTGCAACAGGAAGCCCTTGGCCTTTTCAGAAACAATGATTTTTGAAGGGACCTGGGAGGGCACCAATAGCTATAGATCTTCACCCAAAAACTGCAATATAAGGCTGTGTGCGGCATGCTCAAAATACATAGAAACATAAGAGGAGTGCACAAACGCTGGATTTCTAATTCCTTTTTCAGAATAAGGGTGGGACCATTAAGAATGGAAGCACAACACCTGCCTTCCATAAAGGAAATATACTTGAGTGTTTTTCTTTCTAAAAGCATTACAAGTAATTGTTTGGCACCAAGGAGCATTTCAGAATGGTCACCACGTTTTGATTAGCTCTTTTATCAAATTAGAACTTAATTACATAACATCTATATGAAAAAAAATCAATCTTTTTTTTCTTAGTTCCTGAAGCACTTGGACACTCCAAAGTAAATTGAATCTTTACATCAATTTTCCAGGAAAAGAAACGATAAAATCTTTGTCCTTGAGGTTCCACTTGACAGGGTCAAAAGCAATTCTTTCATTGTATTATACCATAACACAAATCAGAAAATGCAAAGATTTCAGAATCGCTCTATTTCACATATTATCTTCTTAACTTTCCTCTGCAGCTGAGCAAGGCTGTTATTAGGCACCAGAAATTTTGTTGAATTTTTAAATTGGTCTCAAGAATTTTGTGATGGATGGTTTACTCAATTTAAAACAGATCATCTGGTGAAATTGCTTTTAGGTTAAAAGGAGGGTTCCTCAGACTCTTTTAGGGCAGATCCTTTCAATTACTTGGTTAAGTCCAGAATTGCTAAACTGTAAAGTTTGAGGACTCTGGGTACATTGGTGGCAAATATGATAAAAAGAGAATTCCAGAAGGAGATTTGGGCAGCCGCAAGGCCAAACTTTGTCTACTTGAAAGTTTCACAGGGGGTTAGTACTGGCCTGACCACTTATTTATCTTTGTTCAATCCGGCTTATTCTGATTAAGCTAAACCTTAATTAATGATTATTAATTTGACATGAAGCTCTATGCAAATGCCCGGATACCATCTGGAGTATTTTACCCATTTCATGTAATAAATATTTCTCTAATAAGACTGCTTGTACCCGATTAGAAATACATATGGCTCTCTGCCATGAAGCTCAGCTTTTAGTGGAACCTAAATAACATAAATGCAGAAAATAAAAAGATATTTTATGTACTTCCTTCATATTTTTGGTATTTCTGGTGAAGGTTACAAAGTGAGATCTCAAAGGAACGCACTCTCAAAAGTCGAGTCTCACTGAGCCCAAATGTTATGTCCTCAGGTAGAACCTTTCTGGTTATTCCACTTAAAATAGCCCCTCATCCCGTCCCCTCATCTCCGTCACCCCCCATTTACTTTTCTTCAGCACATTCATCACTATCTTGGGTTCTTTATTTATTCTTGTTCCTTTAGTTATTTGTATGTTTTTCTGACTTCTCCCCCTGGAATGTTACTGCCATGGGGGAAGAGAATTTATCTGTCTTATTCATTGTTATCCCCCAATGTCAAGGACAGTGCTTCCCACAGAGTAGGCGCTCAATAAATTTTTGTTGAATGAATCAATGAAAGAATGGATATTAAGAATCCTGTGTCCTTGAAAATAAATGTAGCATATCAAGTACCCTAGTGTTTTAGGGAAGAACCTTAACTCTTTCTAGCTTAAAAAATGTGTTGTTTTTTTTTCACTGCAGCAATAATGTAAAAATCTGAAGAAGAGGCAGCCTCTCAGTAGAATGTTGATCTGTTGAGCACAGATTTTCTGACAAGGGAACGGTAGATACAGGGGTTGGATGGCCAGAAGCAGACCCTCGTGGGCAGTGTGCCAGGCAGCAGCTAGGGAACTATATTTGGGAAGTACCTGGGATGTAAGACAACATGAAGCAGCAAAGAAACAGGAAGAATCAAAGGCTCAAGAAATCCCCACCTTTTTAGGGCTCAGCCACCTCGGGCATTCCCTGGTTATAAGGGCCTTCTTATTGAGACCAGGAGTAGATAGATGGAAATGCCATAATAGGCCACCAGAGGAAAGGACAGGCTGAGTCTATTTGAGGTAAACACACTGTGGGACTTTAGAGCCATCCAGGCTGTCCTTTCCTGAAATGATAGGCCATTTATTCTTTTAGAAGTGTTTATCAAGCAGCTCCTGTGCACTAGCCCTGTTTAGACCCCAGCCTCCGTTCTCTCTTCCTTCTCCTGCCCCCGATGCACTTGCATACCGATCGCTACAGAGACACTCTGCTTTTGATTTCATTATTTATTGGCCTTTTGTGTAAAATTTGGTTTGGAGAAAGGGCTTTGCCACTATACCAAGGCCAACAAGCCTTCTCCTCACACCTTATTAATACTAATAGGGAGAGCTTTAGGTACTAGGTAAAGTATATCTACTCCAAAACACAGAATAAATGTTTTGTGTCCCACTAGAATATTCTTTTCTGCCCCCCAAGAAGTTGGAAAGTCTCCAGGCTTATTTTTGAGATCTCATCATTTATGCGCAGGCCTGTTTCTTTCAAAGGTGGCAGGTGACCCTTTGCCTTTTGGGTAATTGAGATTGGAAAGTTAGGTTTCTGCTGTTGTATTAAACTGATTCTGGTTTCTTATTTGACTGAATATGAAGAAGCTAGGATTTTAGGATTGCTTCCGTTTTATTTCCCAAGATGTGAGTGTGACAGGAAATTTTTATTTTAAAACAATACCGTGATCCATGTACTTACTGACAGAAGACGTTGGTTTAAAAAAAAAAAACAAAAAATAAGACAACATCAATCTGAAAGAAATTGGGTGCAGCTAGACTGTTAAACAGACAAGTCAGTTGCTGAAGATATCTCATCCTCATTCATTGAGCTCTCGGGGAGAGTTTTATTAACCTACTGTGTTTTCAGGGTCTATACAGTCTTCTGCCCAGTGGGCCATTACCCAGTAGGATTGAACTGGGTGAGATCCTTGCATAGACTCAACATCTTCTTAACAAAAATGAAAACAATATCATATTGCCTTTTGAATCTGTTTGAGGAGAGAAATATTTTTAGGGAAAAAAAGATAATTTAAAAGCTCTGTATTCATCTTTCTGTGCCCTAGGACATTGATTTTCCGATGTTGTAATGTACTACATGGTGAAATAGTCCCATGGACTTTCATGCATATTAGTGACTCCAGTGCCCACAGCACACATTGCAAACCTTTCACATTCAGAGATTCAGCATGCCTTGTGGTATTTCTGTATGACCTCAATCCATTTTGGAAATAAAATGTTCCATACACTAAGGGAAAGAAGGTCTTACTGGCCTCTCTCTCTGGCTTTCCTGTCATCCCTTGGTACCTGTGTAGGGAAGCCAGTGGCAGGCATCCTTGCTCAGAATCTGCCTGGTGATACCCAGGTCTCTGCCAAGGGCTTTAGGATCCGTGTTTCACTCTGCTGGTTCCCAGCAGTCTGTCTACCCATGTGGTCAAAGGAAATGTGAGCTTTGTATTCAGTACGTGCTCCGTAGATATTAAAATTGAACTGAATCAGGACTTAGTAAATCTGAGCCAAATCAGGTTTGAGGTATGTGAACTGTATCTTCCCCGGAAAGCAAGAGGTGGGGGGAGGAGTAGCAGTGATAGCAGAAGAGGAGAGAGAAATCAAGTCTTTTTTTATTTCAGATACAATAGACCCATGGGCAATAAAACAGAAGAGATCTCCTTTACGTATGGATTGAGGGGGGAGTGTCTCCCTCCCCTCCACCATCCTAGTGTGTGACTCTCCCTGGCCAAATCTTTGACCCATGCTTGATTTTTATTATCGATGCTTCTCTTTTGATCTTACTTCTCAGTCACCCAGCATCCTGGCCAAGAGCATGGATGTGATGCACTGTCGGTCCTGGGCCACCTTCTGGAATCATGGAAGACTACCCCAACCCCCTTAACCCCTCACCAGGGACACCTAAGTAGTGGTCTGTTCATCCTGGCTGCTGTTATTGCTCCCTCCTAGTTTTCAGTATCCATAATGACAACCAGCTTAGATTTAACTCCTCAAGTTCTGTGTAGAGTTGTGTTTTGTATCATAATATGAGAATTTTGGCTTGCTGCCTCCATTTTCTCCGTTCTCCTCTATGACTGGCTCTTTCTTTCATGCCATGCCACCTGCTCTGCCTTGCTCTTTGCCACACTGCTTTCTGCTTCTCAACTGCATTGCTTTCAGCTATGAAAAATTCATTACAAGAGCTGATCAATATCAAGTTTTGTGTCATTGATATCTTAATACTCTATATGAATATATGTGGAATAATATGGGGATGTTTGTGAACATGGGAATATATGTGCCCAGGCACTGCCCTCTGCATCATATACGGTACATAAATTGGAGATGAGGAGGTGAGAAGCAAATTTCATTTCTAAAGCAAGCACTTCGAGGCCAAAATCTGAAATGTTAATCACAAGCTGGGGGTAAATATTCAGAATTTTCAAAAACTAGCACCAAATCTCTTCCTACCACTTTACATAAAACCCTACCAAAGGATGTACTTTTTTTTTTTAATTTTATTTAATTACTCGACAGAGATAGAGACAGCCAGCGAGAGAGGGAACACAAGCAGGGGGAGTGGGAGAGGAAGAAGCAGGCTCATAGCAGAAGAGCCTGATGTGGGGCTCGATCCCCTAACGCCGGGATCACGCCCTGAGCCGAAGGCAGACACTTAACCGCTGTGCCACCCAGGCGCCCCCAAGGATGTTCTGAAGTGAAATCTGAGAAAGTTCCAGTTTATCATTAATGATAAAAAGCTCCTCACACCTTACCAGTCCTCTTATGAAGGACTATTTATTAATAAACAGTACTGTAGTAAATGGATGTCTCCCTGAAAATGGACCCTGACATTAAATATATGTGTGTGTGCATATAGACTTGCACAATTTTTTAAAATGCTTTGTTTTTAAAGCAGAATAAAAGGAAAATAAGTCTTTGCCAACTATGTCTTTATTTATTCTTTTTTATGGATTTGGCATGTAAATACAAAAAAAGTTCTCTTTATATTTCTGCAACACTAATCTTGAAGACTATTGCTCTTGATAAATTTAGCACACGTTTTCTTTTACAACTAGTATGATGATAAGGATTCAGGGATGTTCAGCTTTACAGAATTCCTGAATAAGCCTCACAGACTATAATATAGTCACTGTGCTAAGAACATGTGAATAATTAATTTTTTGACCAGGTTGGAAATACAAATTCAATGACCACCTCCCTCATTCCCATTTAAATTTGAAACCTTCTATTCAAATTGTCGTGCCATGTCGAATAAACAATATAAGGCTGTTTTTACTCAGCTTATTATAGTCAAGCAGTGCTAGTTTTTAAATATTTTATCCTCTGAATTTTCATGTGACTATATCCTGTGGCTCTGTAGTATATATAATAGCATACATTTTTTTCAACAAGGAATAAACAAAGAAGTGCTATGAAAATAGAAATGAATTGTGAACCGTGGTCCTGACATGAGCAACTTAGTTCTTAGTGGGATTGTGGAGCAATTTTCTTGGCTTTTAAAGGAAAGGAGAAACTTGTAGTGGTGATAAATTACGCCATGGAGACCTCTTAAACACTTAGCCTTGCTGAACATTAAACCTGTCTCTTCAACAGGTTTATTGCAGGATTAGGCACTTCCTGGAGAAAGATTCACTCTGCCTTTGGCATTGATGTAAAATTTGGTTTCTGCTAGATTTATAAAAGGTGCTATACAGAAGTCATTCAATTTTCTCAAAAGTTCACTTCAGAATTTGGGGTGTGGATTTACTCATATCCCAGACGTCACACCATTGTCCTTAAAGTTGACCATCTAAAAAATCTTTGCAGTATCGTGTTGAGCTAGGCTGTCCCAGTCCTTTGTAGTAATTCGTATCTGCCTAAACATTGTATTAACTCTTTCTGGCTAACAGAGTTGTGCTGATTAAGTCATAAAGTCAGTGCTGCCAAGACCTGTGGGCCATATATTAAGATTCACATCCACAGTTTAGATGCGAATGTGGCAGGCTCGGTCACTTTGGCTCTCAATTTGCAAATTTGTCAAAAAGAACTAATATGTCTTTTAAAAGCTAATGGCTGAAGAGTCAGGACACTAAATAACTTTGCTCTTTTGGTTTAAGTTTTGAATATGCATTTTGCAACTTGTAGCATAAAACTAGATCTTAAAAAAGGCTGCTTGGCTGCACTACTTAGCTGCCATTTATTTATCCTTTAAGCATTTAGAGCTTTGTACCCCAGATTTGTCCTAGGTACTGGAAGTAAAGCAGTGAAGAAAACAGACAAAAGTTCTTGTGGGGAGGAAAGGGGTTACATTCTAGTTTAAGTAAATAAATAGAATCATCTGATAAGACAAGGCAGATTGGGGGGGGTAACGGGAGGGTGGGAAGAAGTATCATTTTAACAGAGTGAGTGAGTGAGGAAAGGCCTTAAGGAGAAGGAAACTATGAAAGAAGGGTCTGAAAGAGCCATGAGGATTTGAGGGAGGGAGGATTAAGCCTATCTGGGTAAAGGGAACAACAGGTTCAGAGGCCATGGAGATGGGAGAATGGTTCATTTGTTGATAGAACAGTGATGAGGGCAGTGTGGCCAGAGTGGAGTGAGCAAGAGAGGGAGCAGGGAGAGATAAAGACCAGGAGGTGAAGGAGGCCAGAGCCAACGTGTGTAAAAGCCTTTTTGGTATTACTCTGAGTGAGGTGAGAGCCCTTATAGATGGCTAATGTAAAGAGGAAGAACTTGAGCTGATTCACTTTAAAAGAATCCCTTTGGCCGTTCATGAGAATAGATTCTAGGGAGACAAAGGCAAATGAGGAGGGGACCAGTCAGGAGTCCGTTGCAATCATTGGTAATTGAGGCAGGAGAGGAAATTGGCTTGGACCTGGGGTGGGGGTTGCGTAGCAGAGGCGGGTTTGTTTGTTTGTTTGTTTGTTTAACAAGCTTTAGTTCACTTTATTTTTCTTGTATAAAACTATGTGGTGGCCACAGCTGGAGCCTGGGTCCTCTGCACAGAGACTCTGGTGTGGGTCTTCACAAGATGGTCAGTGAATTCCTGATAGGGAGACTTGGTGAACACTGTCTCCTTCCAGAGATCAGGGGTGAGATAGCTGTAGGTCTTGGAAATGGCATCAAAAGTAGCCTTGGCAAAGTCCCCCAGGGTGGCAGTGCAGCCCCTGGCTGAGGTGTAGCATTCGTCGATACCGGCCATCATCAGTAGCTTCTTGGGCACAGGGGCTGAGACGATGCCAGTGCCTCTGGGGGCAAGGATGAGTCGCACAAGCACAGAGCCACAATGGCCAGTCACCTTGCACGGGACAGTGTGGGGCTTGCTGATCTTGTTCCCCCAGTAGCCTCGCCGCACGGGGACGATGGAAAGCTTGGCCAAGATGATGGCCCCACGGTTGGATTCCGGATCAGTGGAAGGCAGAGCCAACAGGAATTGCTAATGAAGCAGATATGGCTATGAGAGCAAGAGAGGAGTTAAGACCCGCAGCCTCATAGTCCCAATAACTTGCTATGTAGTAGCCAAAACAGGGAATCCAATCTCCCTTTTTTTCAGGACCCTATGTATTTTTTCTCCTACTGACTCAGTGAAAATCTGTTTCTTTATCTATAAAAAGAACAACATGATACAACTATTTGTTGCAAGGTAAACAAAGTTGTACTGCTATAACATAAAATAGAGATGCTGCTTGAAAATTAAGTTACCAAATACAGCCCCTCTGACACAACCCCTCCCCCAAAGTACAGTCCATGAGTAATGCAAGCAGAGAGAGGGTCAAGTTTGAAATATAAATGGAACCAAAACATGAGCTCATGCGTGACTTCCCTGGATCAGGAGACAAAATCCAGAGGCAGGCTGAGCAAAGATTGGTTGGTATGGTTACTCACTCTGAAAGGCTAAGCGCTGGGAATCAACAAAGGGATATGACATATTCCTTGTCTTTGAGGAGCTAAAAGTCTAGTGAAATCACTTTGCCTCCCATGACTCAGTGTAGCACTAGGATTTTAATTATATCATTTGCAGAGATATATGTCAGTAGTGGAACTTACAAATAAAGATATAGATATATTAAATGTAGATTCATATAGATATTTCAAGGAATGTTTTTCATGTGTATGTAGGCCAGCAGTATAGTTATATGAATACAAACTTACTCGTATTCTTGTTCCAAATTTTAGTATGCAGAACTTGTTTGGCTGCAATGATCAGTAAAAGCAATAGTAAACTAAGAGTACATATAAGCTACTCAAAAGGGTTTTTGTCCCCAAAAACCTCAGTTTGGAAACTTCATAACCCAAATTAATGAGAATATATTGAGCAAGATTTCTTGGGGGAAAAAAAATCTCTGTGCGTTGAATAACAGGTAATGTAATCTCAGCAACTCTCCCAAATGTCGCAGGAGTCCCCAGCCAACTCTGAAGGGTGCCTGTGGCTGTGCTACAGCTGTCCAGGGAAGCTGGAGAACAGTGGTGTGCGTATTCTCTGAGTCACTTCTGGCTTGGCCACCTAAAGGGCTCCCCTCTGCCCACCAAGGGAGATCTGCCTCCCCTTCTGTGAGCAGGCCCCCGTTGCCCCGACTGTCCTCCCATGGGGAACCGAAGAACAGCTTTCTTTCCTAAGCATCAGTAGATGTGCCTCTCCCCTCACTGAAAGGCCTGTACAGCAAGCAATGAGGGGACGCTAAGTTGGCAAACCAAAGTGAGGCAGGCAGAAGAAGACCTTAGCTGAGGGTCATCATTCTGTTTCTTTGCTCCTGGGCTAAATAGAAATAAACATTCAAACCATGATTCCTCAGTCTGCCCAGCAGAAGGTAAATTCAAAAACCAATTTGTTTTTTTTTTTTAATTTTTCTTGTGAAATTTTGTTGCTTTTCAACTCAAATAAGTTCTTGAGCTATACCTCCCCTCCCCAGTTCTAAGCTTCCTTTAACTTATTTTGGAATAAGCTGAAATGAAACAAAATCATACATTCTAAATCAAGCTCTTATATGGAACTGAGTTCATTGATTAAATATGAAAGGGAGCATCTTTCGCAAAATGAAAGCCAGGCTTTTAAGTCTTCCCTGAACATTGGTTAATCTTAAACCGTCTTGGCACTAGTTTCTTCCTACAGTTTTGCATATCAGGTGTTTACAGACTAAATAGTAGATGAGCTCCAAGTACGCTATGCCATCTAATGTCAATGAGCTAACCCTGTTTATTCGGCTCTGCACTTAGCAATTGAAATAATCTGCATAAAAGTGTGCAGTATGCTACAATTAAGAAGCATGCTTGTGGAAGGCACACTCTTGGTTCATTTTTTTAAAAGACCATCTGTTTCTTGGTGTGCTACTGGTACAGGTTTTCCTTTCATCTTTCACCTTCTTAAAAAAAAATCCACAGCTTTCTAAAGCTTTTGATACTGTTGCATCCTTGGGCTTTATAGAATGCTGATTCTCTGGATTTTCAGCTGTGGTTTTACCAGCACAAGATCACTTTAAACCCTCCGGAATCTTAGAAATTAGAACAGGAAAATAGGAAGTCTCTCCCACCCTGTATCTCTTCCCTTCTTGTGAGTTGACAGTTGCTGTCAACAACCAGTAATAATACTTATAATAGTAATGGTGGTGGTGCTGGTGGTGGTGGTGCTGGTGGTTGTAGTCTATTGATATTTGCAAGTTAACAAGGTAAAATATATTTAAGGTTTATATATTCAGGAAATTTTTACTTGTTTCTTTGAAGTACCCTTAGGAAAGGATAGAAATGACCTGAGAGGCTGTGAAGTAGGAAATCCTAAATAGTATTCTTAGACCAAAAGTTGCAATGTCTTAGTAACACACCTTTGATCATGCTCAAAGACTACATTTTTAGCATGTTGAGAAAATAGTTTCTCGCTCTGAATATTTTTAATTCAGAAAACAAACTTCTTTAACCACGTATGTTTAAGGCATTTCCTTATTCGATCTATCTGAAGGTGAAGTGTGTACATTATTTTGTGGGAAATGAACAAGATAAAGGGAAGAGGTAAAATATTCTTCAGTTAAATAGCACATTTTATGCCCAGCAGCCATGGGAAATAGGTTAGCTTATTTAAGAAGTTTATTTCCTTATATAAGAAAGAAGAAAGATGTTTGTGTAGCCTGTGCTTTGGAATAAAAAATAGCAAATTTTAGACTTGACTTCATTTAAAATGATTAAACATAATGCCTATTTACTGCTGAATTTCTTGGAGGAAAGAACAGTCTTGTCAGAATTGTATATTCCCAAACCTCTTGATTTCTTGTCATTTTTATCTCATGAAACTACATTTAAAAAGGCAAGTAAGAAGTGATGCAGCTTCAAGGAAAATCACAGCGTCAGAAAAGAGATTGGGGTAAGTGGGGTAACCCTACCCACCCCTATGCCCCCCTGGGATGTGGATAAGGTGGGGTCCTTACAGTGATATCAGCCACAACTAAGGGCCTTCCCAACCTCTGTTGTACGTTTTGTTTTAGACTTTGACCTTAAACATATTTAGGTGGTCTTACATTTTATAAAACCTTGTGAAAACAAGGGATTGATTATTATAGTCCCTAACCACGTAGCCTTTATTGAATAAATATGGACATAATACCTGGGATCTGGACTTGGTGTTTACTGCACCATCTACACTACCCAGCCGGGGTTAGGTGAGGTCTGCACTACACAGAAGATATTTAAGCAACCAGTTTAGACTGCCCATCACCAGAAGAAAAATCTGTTGTTCTAAGCAAAGAAAGTATTAAATGAGCCTTTATGCAGTGAGAGAAAATACCTGCAAAACAATGAGGTGAGAAGTCCAGAGGTGCCTATTGGTAGGCATGGAGATCTGGCACCAAGCGTCCTTTGTCTGCTGGCAGATGTGTAAAAGTCTTTGAACCAATAGATGTCAGCCTGATTGAACACAGACGGGAGACAGCAGAAACTAGCAATAACGATGAAATGTTTGGGAAGTCAAGTTTGGATTAAGGTATTTGATTCTAGCAGTTGAACAAGGTAGCAGACAAGGTTAGAGTAAACACAGCTCTCCTGTTTAGCTATTGATTTATTATAAGTACCAAAATTACTTTTATTTTTACATGCAAAAGGTACATTCAGGTTCTAAAATTATATGTCCCAAGACTAGATGACGCAAGAAACAATGTGGCTTGCTGTAAATTTCTTAGAAGCTAAGGGGGAAAAAAATCTCATTACTTTCTTAAGTTCTTGCAGAAAAGACGGTTGTATATTTTTTCCAGACTATTGGTGGAAATTTTTCTTAACATATAAAGAATAAACCATTCCCCACCCCAGCCCCTACACAATCTGGGAAAGCGCTCTTATGAAATAGCAGTTCTCTAAAATAAAAACACCAAAGACATATTAACTAGGGTTCTTTTTTCTTTTTATTGTTGGCATCAAATACAAATCAGCATTAAATCTGAGACCATTTTTAGTGTCAGATTCCCAGATCTAAAATAGGGTATACAAATAAAAAAAATTGGCAAAAATGTTTTACTTATGTTTTATGCAGCTTGTAATGGTTGAGGCTCTTCATTTAGAATTCAGACATCCCCCTCCGTATTCCATATGGAATAAATTTAAGGAAGTGCCAAAAATAATGAAGGGATGCTTGGGTCTAAGCAAATAATATATTTTAAATTTTCAATTATAGTAAGAAACTAGTTTTTCTCTACACAGAAGATAGTTTATTAGCCTCTCCATCAAAGACTAAAATGTTATTTCAGTGTTCTATCCATGTTTTTAAAACCATTAATCAAATAAATGGAATACTGTCAGTTAGGAATCTTTTAGTTGCAATTAATAAAAACGCCAGCTTACCTGATCTAAACAAAAAAGGTGGGGTGAATCTGATTGGCTCATGGAACTGAAGAGGTAGTTGTGGTCACATGTAGGGTTTGGACCAGCAGTTCCAGTTTCTCAGCCTCCAGCTCTGTATTTCTGCAGTTTTTTTTCACTTTGCCTCTGTCAATATATTGGTGGCGTCCTTAGGCCAACTCTCCTTGCAGTAGCAAAAGGGCCATAGGAGTTCTGGACCTAAAACATCACAAATACCATCCTAAGGAAGGAAAAAAATCTGTCCCAGCATTCCCAGCAGAAGCTGTGGGATTAGTCTGGTGGAATTGACTAATGTCAAGTGTCCACTAATCACTGTGGCCAGGTTGATGGGATTCACAAATGTGCTTTAGCTCTTCAAAGCCTTAACCCCAGCGTTGAAGATGGATTCAGTCCCATCTCATACAGCTAAGAATCTGGGGACAGGGTGATTCTTGAAAGCTCCTGAGTGTTTTTAGGACAAGGGAAAGAGGATGTTTCAAGAGCAAATAATTAGGAGGCAGCCATTGAATATCCTCTGCAACTGTGTACCTAGAAAGGACTGCCTTACATGCCTAGGCTTAAATTGATTAGGGGAAGTTTATCTTGCCCATCGCCCCCTTTACCTTTCAGCAGACAATGCAGTCCCATTATTTGGCTATTTCCAGTAGGGACGGTGCAACATTATTTCAAAATGTTAACTTTTAACATCTGTTAGAAGTAAATCCACTTTTCAAAGGAGGAAAGTCATCCACAGACGTAAGTGGAGTCTCCCCATTGACTCTGGTGCCTCAATAGCCCACCTCAATTGACTGTACTCTGGTTTGAAACACTGTTCTGGTTTCAATAAACTGCTTGTAGGACTTAGAGAAAAGCTTGATTCAACAGGAAACATTTTACCAGTTTTACATTTAGATTTTTTACTAAATCTGTAATGACCTATTCCTGTAGAATGCTGAACTTTAGTATGATGGACTCATGGTTGCATTTTATATTCATATCATTGTGCGAGGTGCCTCTTGTGCAAAAAAACAAAAAACAAAAAACAAAAAAACCCCAAAAAAAACCCCAAAAAACAAAAACAAAAAAACCCTCATAGAATGAAATCAGAAGATTTTCCCTTCTGTTTTTTTCTGTTTCGCTGCGTAATCTCATCCAAATAGGTCCATTTCAGTCCTGCGTGGCACATGTTCTTACATGTTTATAGCAACCCTAAATTGCCCTAGTTGGTCCTAATTTGGATTTGTATTTCCACCCACCACTGTCAGTATTTGCAGAATGAGCAGTGATACTGTTACCCTCAGCAAATAGCATCCTCCTGGGCTAAGTTTATGAAGCCAAGCCCTGAATGCTCTCTCTAGACATAAAAAGGGGAGGAGTCTAAGGATTAGCATGTGGGCCTTTCATCCCTACCAGCCTACACCCCTATTCTCCAGGATGGGGTGCAGTGAAGAAATCATGGATCTGTTTCACTTAAGGTTCAAAAATTCTTAAGGCAGCTCAAAGCCTTTAATACCCAAGTAGGGTTCCCAGGGGATCAAGGGACGCCGTCATCATTGTCACGATCGTCACCGTCACCACTGTCACCACCATCTCTTCATGGTTCTTCATTTCCTTTGCTCCTATCCCAGAAGCAAATGTTACTTCTCTTAACCTAGCAATCTGCACATCTGCTTCTCATGTCCCGTGTCCCCTACCCAGCTGTAAGACTTGGCACCATTTCTGCATCTCCACCTCAGCCTATTCGGAATGCAGTGAAGGAGCAAAACAAACCTTTTTTTCAATCTGTCAGTCCCACAAAAATGTCACCATCTCTTCCTCCTTCATGGCTGCTGTCTCTGCGGTCAGTCGTAGTCCATACCAGCTTCCTGCACTTCTGCCCTCACAAACTCATGTCCTTCTAAAGTCTCTAATAATTCGGTAAATATGTATTGTAAGCCTCTTGTGTGAAAAAGCTAATTACTGTTAAGATACAAAATAAATACGATAAAGTCTCTGCTTTTAAACCACTTACAATCGTATGAGAGCTATTTCCCACCTAGTCAAGCCACTGAAACTCTCTCTCAAAGGGGCCCAGGGCTCACTTAGACATCAGACATAGAGTCTTCCTTAAGTCCTTATAGCACACCTCTTTACAACATTTGATTCCTTGGCCAAATATGGAAAGAAGTGGCAAAGCTCGAGTTTGAACCCAGGCCTTTTGGGTACCAAATCATGAACTTTATTATTACATTTTAATTGCACTGATAATACACAGCTACTTTGTCCTTTAAAGACATGTATTGTATTTCAGATGAAACTGAAATTCCTTCCAGCTACCACCCTACTTCCCACTGTGACATGCGTAGTTCTTTTAGACTATTTTTATACACATTCATATGTGTATATACTCCTCAAAAATAGTATTGTTTTTATTTTTTATGCAAATAAATTCTAGCGTAAACCTCTTTTAACAGTATCCTTCTTCATTCAACAATATTCTTTTGAGATTCCTCTGTATTCATACATAGATCTAGTTCATTCTTTTAACCACTCTGTGAACTCCATGAAATGAATATACCATATTGTATTCATCTGTTCCCTAGTGAAGACCATTAAGTTCTGTTTTCGATTTTCACTATTACAAATTCCTCGGTGCACCTCCTTGTGTGTAGTGAAGCAATGCATTTTGCTGGTTAAATCCCAGCTCTTGACCTACTGGCTATGGGACCTTGGATGAGTTACCTAAACAATCTAAGCTTCATTCTCCTCATCATAGAGTTGTTTTAAGGATAAGATGAGTTTGGGTGTGAAAGATGCTGAGTTACAGGCTTGGTACATAGTAAGTGCTCCATAAAGTGAGCCATTGGTATCATAAATGTCTGGATCCTAAATTGTACTCATTATCAGTTTAATTGGTACTTCCAAATTGCTCTTTAAAGTGGCCACGTTGATTTATAATTCCCTAAGCAGTATAAGAGAATGTTCATTTTCCTAACTCCTCCTAAGACATTGTATTATCAAACCGTTTTATTTGCTATTCTGCCCAATAAGAAACGTTGTCTAAGTGATGTTTTAATTTGAATTTTCCTGATTATTAATGAAGATGAATACTTTTTATGTGTTTATTAGCCCGTTTTATTACTCCTTTAAATTATTTGTAGCCTAGGACATTTTTCTGTTTTTGTAGGCTTTTGCCAAATTTTTAAAAATGTACTAATTTTGATACTAATTCTTTTTTACATGTTGCAAATGTTTTCTCTCCACCTGCCACTATTTACCTTTGCTTAAAGTATCTTTGTTTTTAAAAAGATTGAATTTTATAGGCCCACATTTGCCAGTCTTTTCTTTTCTGTGCTTTAGGCTTTGACAGGATTGGAGTCCTAGCTCTGCCACTTACTGACTCTGAGGTCTTAGACAACTTACATAACCTCTCGTTACTTTCATTTTCTCAGCTATAAAATGAGGATAATAATAGTATCTACTTTATAGGTTGTCATGAGGTATATGAATTAATACATGTAAAGTGCCTGCCCCAGAGCCAACATAGTATAAATGTTTTCTGTTAAGTCCTCCCCCAACCCAAAGTCAAGAAGATACTCTTCTATAGTTTTGTACTTATTTCAGTTTTCTTTTAACAATTAGGTCTTTAATCCACCTGGAACTTATTTTATTTATGAAGTTGGGATCTACCTGTTTTTATATAAGGATCATGAATTGTCTTTACATCATTTATTGATATCTTTTCCCCTCTGATTGGATATGGCACTTCTCTCGTAGACATCATTGTCATATATTCTGGGGCCCATTTCTGGGATCTCTTCAATTTGTCTATTCCATCACCAGTACTAACTATACTGTTTTAATTATCGTAACTTTACATTCTGACTGGACATCTGGACGATTTCCCCCCCTTAATTCTTTTTCAAAATTGTCTTCTTTCTTCTTACACAGTATCCTTCCATATCAATTTCTTAAATTTCTTTTAAAAATTATGTTGGTATTTTGGGGGCATTGCATTGAATGTATAGATTTTTCTGAAAGTAAAAGGACATACTTATAGCATTGTATTTTCCAGTCCATAAATTAGGCATAGCTCTCTATTTCTGGTCTTCTTTTATGTCTTCTAATGAAGTTTTATAATTTTCTCTACAAAGCTATTTCATGTTTTGTAAGGTTTAGTCCTGTAGAACATTTTTTGTTGTTGTTGTTACTATTATCAGTGGGATCTATCTCTTTTAAATTCTAACTGGTTGTTGCTACAAAATCAGAATGCAGTTGGTTCTGTGGATGTTGTAGTTGGCTAACTTACTAAACTTTCTTCGTATTTTTAATAGTTTGTTAGTTTGAGTCTCTTGCAATCTTAATTTTTGAAACTCCTGATTATTTTCTCTCCTTCCAATTTTTATGCCTCAATCATCTTATTTTATCGCTGTTTTCTAGGACCATGAATGTGCTGGATGCTAGGAATGTCAGAGACATCTCTGGCATGTTTCTGGCTGTAATGGACACTTACTATTGCACCATCCAGTCTGATGCTTGCTGTGGGTTTCAGGGGGACGCTCTTTCTTGAAACCCTGTCGCTCATGTTGTACTTTTGAAGACTGAAACAATTAGCTTGAGAAGTCTGTGTTAGCCTTCTTCATCCGTGTCCTAGTCGAAGTCCTAGTAGTTTTACCTGTAATTTGTCACTGATTAAGTTTTTAGGAGTGTTAAGATTTTAAAATTTCCATTTGCTTCTTTCTTAGTTTTCAAAAGAGTCAGGTCCAATTCCATTATTTCTTTTCTTTCTGCAATGGCTCTTTTCTTGAATTCTTTGAGTAGTTTGTCCCCTAATCCCCCATGACCAGGCATTCACCTAGTCTGAATAACTGCTTTTCCTACAAGCAAATAACATTGGAGAATCTGAACTGCATTTATCTGAGGGGCTTATGGTGAGGTCAGTTAAGTTCAGTGTATATAGCTCTCCAGGAATAATTTAATGACTTCACTTTTCTAAAGAAGGTGTATTCTTAGAATGCAACCAATATATGTTCTATATATTAAGCCATTAAGCCTCAATAATGATAATAGTAAGGTAATTATAAACACATCTGTCTACCTTCTTCGAGATTGACTTGCGTCCCTGAAATGGTCAAACCTTCTTGAAGTAGAGACCAGTTCTGGACTGGTCCCAGCACCTGGAGCCTGAGGCTTACCGATTCTGCCCAGGATTTTTTGGGAGAAGCTATGTTAACACAGGTTGACTTTAACATCCTTCCCATCTTTGTATGCAGCTTTCCTACTTACCTCTCTTGTCTGCACATTTGAGCTTTATATTTTATTTAATGTCTCACAGTTCATTGGGCAAGGAAGTGGAGGGGATGCTGCCATTTGTATTATGTTTTTCTGAACAATCCCTGAGGCAAAAAGGCCTTAATTAGTGAGAAAAGTAAGATTTTGCTACTTAAGCTTATGATGCAGGATAGGCTGGTGAAATGTTTTAGTTCAGGAGGAAAATGGTTCAAAGGCCTGCAAAACTAATAGCTATTCTTTGTATTTCCATCATTCACACGGTTGCTTAAGGATTTTGAAGATGATTTCATTCAACCACCTTTCTAAAGTTCCATGTGCTCATTAGGCAAGGCAACTAATTATGGTTTCAAGCTCTGTTAGTCTAAAGAATATTCAAGTTATGTGTAGCCACTGAGCAATAAACATTGTTCACATACAGTAGGTATCATTATTGAAACTAATTTGACAGTCTTGAGGCATTGTGCACAAATTGTGGTTCTTTCCATGGAAACTTGGCACAATTGTTCTGAAGTACTCAGGACCCACTTAAAGGAGTTAATAATGAGACTTCAAAATGGTCTGACTGGAAATACTCCTTTTCTGTGTTTTTAGTCAGTCTACGTTAGTTTATACTATAGAATTCTGTTTAATTTTATTCATTTTTTTCGCCAGAATCTCAATATAGGCTGCTCTAAACATCTGTTTGTGTTCATTTACATGTACAAGTGGGAACATCACAAGTTTGGTTAATCATAATTAACATGGGGCAGAGTTTCTCACTGTGGCCACTTGCTGTGCTACAGCGGGCAGAAGTGTGTGTCACACACAAAAAAGAACAGCAAAAAGAACCATTTCAGAAGGAGAGCACTGTCCCAGGTTCATAAGTGTAACGCTGTTGGGAGCTTTCAGTACAGTTCAACTTCCCAAACTAGCACTTAAGACCTTCCTAAGAAGACCCCAGCCTACATTTATTACCTTGGTGCCAACTGTTTCTCCGCGCAGATTCATATGCTCACTGATAGGCTTGTTGAACTACATTCTACCATGTGCATTCCCTCCCCAGAGCCTTTGCTTCCCCTCCCCCCGTCTAGAATGCCCTCTCATCCCTTCTCAGCCCACAGCCTCATAGCTCAGCTTATGGCCCGCTCCTACTGAAGTCTTCCTGACTACCCTAGCACACACATGGTATTCTCCCCATCTTTGAACTCATGGCTCTTTATAGGGAATTAACTGTATACAGATTTTTGGTTGTGTTTCTCAGGGTTTTTTTATATCGTTTTTTTCTAATGGGCGCAAGGTTCCTTTAAATTCGAACATATGGACATTTTAGCTTAAAAATAATGTATTTTTTAACAGTATCCCACCAATCAATTCTTTCATATTCCAATGCCTAAGAACTGTGCCTGGAACCTAGTAGATACTTATAATCATTTGTTGAATAAATGAAGAGATTTCTCTGCATGCAGAAGACAATATTTGAATGTTGGTGGAATTAACAAATAAATCTAACTATGACTAAGTAACTAACACAAAGAGAATTAGTTATTAACCTATTACTAAGTATAACGGATACCAAATAGAATCCTGTGGGTTATTTGTTTGCTTGGTTGATTCCATTTTTTTGTTTTCTGTGTTTTGCTTTGCTTTGAAGAGGAATTAGTTTGCAGCCATGCTGAGCTGGGATGTATAAACATAGGTGTTTAGTACTGAGCCTGTATGAACATACAATAGTTTGTGGCTATTGCATAATTTCATTCACAGTGCACAAAGAACATCTATAAAGTAATGTTACTAATCTTTAACCAACATACTAGAACTTCCTTATTTAGATCACTGTTATCTCCTTCAAATTAGTCATCTTTTGAGACTATTCCTTATTCATTACAGGATAGTCACACTTCATAGATCTTTATAAGGTAAATGTGTGGAGTGTGAATGGATGATATGGCCAAGGAGAGGTAGAGGACAGGAGGGTAGGGAGGTGCAAATTAGCTCTTAATATTTTGCTCCATTTATCAATGAATTACTGTACATGTCATGGGAGTTTTATCTGTTTTACTGAGATATTAATTGTGACTCAAAAGTTGGCTATATTTCTAAGTCTGTAGGAGATATCTGCATTACTTTCCATGCAGAATGGAAACTAGAGATAAACCGAATTGGAAGAAAATTAAGTTTAATGTAACAGTAGTATTATAAGCTACCAAATATTGCATAATGTTTATGACAATGTCTTGTTTTGTCTTTGTCTTGTTC
The DNA here is from genome assembly GCF_002007445.2 of Ailuropoda melanoleuca. NCBI lineage: Eukaryota > Metazoa > Chordata > Mammalia > Carnivora > Ursidae > Ailuropoda > Ailuropoda melanoleuca. Next base: position 78,222,745 of record NC_048220.1, on the reverse strand, counting down.
AGACTGTTTAAATGAAAGGATATCCCGTTCCTTAGTTGTTTTTGAATCTCTTTGGTTACTTTAGTTTACTATTTATAACAATTCACACTATTAGCCATGTTTATAGACATATTCTCTCCACCCAGATTCTCTTGCCTTCTTTCTTTTCTGGGTTATATCTAATTACTTAGTAGCATGAGGTGAGATGGAGTCTGAGACAGTCGATGGACCTGGGCCCCGGTCCTGGCCCTACCTCTTATTAACTGTGGAACTTAAGTTGTTTAACCTCATTTGAAATATAGCCACCTCATTTATATAATACAAATGGCATCTATATCACAAGAATACAGTGAGGATTATTTGAGTAAATGTAAGTAAAAGCACTTAACCAAATATGTATGTAAATGTATTTAAAAGCACTTACCAGATGGTCATAAACTGTTGCTCCTTTTGTTATTATTATATTATTCACGGTCTCTTCAATGGATGTTATATGGCTTTATCTTTTATCTTTATTTAAAATAGTGTTTACCCATTTTGCTTTAGTATATGAAGCTTAAAGTAATAATTTTCAATGTATTTTATTTACATGTAGCACGTATCTGCTAAATAGAATACATCTTGAATACTTGTGATGTTTAAAGAACATGATTTCCAAAAATAGGAATTGGTAAAAATGATTCTCACTCTTTGGCTTGTCATCTAATTTCCAAGAAAAGGTCAGAATGTACATTTGGCTCTAAAGAATTTACCCAGATTTGCTAAATTTCGTGAGAAAAAAGTTCACGCTAGGCATGTAGTCTGCCTCTCTTCCTTTTCAGTTCATTTGGGCATAATATTAGATTGGCTCCCAACATGGCCTTGCCCTTAATATTCCTGCTGAGTTTGACTGCAGTCCCATGCTTCATTCTTAAGAGATGTTGCCCAGAGGCACAAAGGTAGACCCAGAAATTACCGTAGGAGGCCACAGCTGCCTGGGGTAGATGAGGCCCAGGGAAAGTGTGAAACATACAGAATTTATTCAAAGGTAAGACTTCACCCCCAAAATATGAAATTCCATTATGAAAATAATTCCAAATGGGCAAAGGCCTAATAGTGATACGTTAGTGTAGGTGAGTGATAACCTCATCTACATATCCAAAGAGAAGAGCTGTATAGATATATACATACATAAACATATATACGTATACACACACATGTATGTTGTGACCGTATGTTCAGGTTTACCTATCACTGGCCATATTTAACTACAAATGTCTGTCATTGTCTGTATTTGATGTATTTTAAAGTCTCATTTTCATAGTATATACTAAGTACTAGGTATACGCTATCCCATAAATAGTAAACAAATATTAACATAGAAGTCTGGGGAAGTATTCCACACACCTTGTTTTATGGGCATTCTTGTTCAATAATCAAAAGTAGATTGTGTGAGAAATAAAAGCAAACGGAATTTATCAGAATAATGTTGGATAAAGTCTTCAGTTTGGGATAAACTCCTTTTAAAAATATATTATCTTGGACGCCTGGGTGGCTCAGCCATTAAGCGTCTGCCTTCGGCTCAGGTCGTGATCCCAGGGTCCTGGGATCGAGCCCCGCATCAGGCTCCCTGCTTGGCAGGAAACCTGCTTCTCCCTCTCCCACTCCCCTTGGTTGTGTTCCCTCTCTCGCTGTCTCTCTCTGTCAAATAAATAAACAAAATCTTTAAAATATATATATATATATATATATATATATCTTGTAAGCAGAAAAAAAAATATATATATATATATCTTGTAATCAGAAAATCTTTAAGAAAATGCAGAAGGATAGTTTTATATTTATGGAAGGGGGTAGACTTTGTGTTAATGGTTATTTAGCAAAAAGCTGTTTTTTACGTATACAATTAGTTACTACACATTAAAATGAAATATTTTTTATCTGCCCTAAATTTTTAGACTATAGAGCATTAACTTCTATTTTAAGCATTATTACCCTTTTATAATTAAATCTTATGAAGAGCCATGATACATTTAGCAAAAAAAAACCAAAAAAAACAAAAAAAGTTGAGCTGCCCTGTTTGAAATGGAAGCAGGTACCAAGAATCTAACTTACTTGGAATTTCCCTTTTCTCTTCTCTCTTCTTCCCTGTGCTTCTCTCCTTCACCCTCTTCCTCCTTTGCCCCTCCCCCCGCCCTGGAAGTGGTGAAGTATCTGGAGGTAATTCAGCAGAATTCATTGTTCTTTAGCAATCTGCTGCCATGTTGCTCCTAAAGTAAACAGTCTAATAGCAATTCAGCATAAGTTATATTCATATGTTATAAAAGCATTGAAATTGTTGCTGTTGTTATTATAGTATACCTTTAATCCTTTAGTGACTTTATTTAGGGAAAATATACTTTGGTTTTTGTCATGATATTTGATTATTGGCATGAATTAACACTCCTTTAAGAACCTAAGTGTATAGGCCCAACCTTGTTGTCAGTGGATGTTCCTTATCTGCCAAGAAATTGAGTTATCTAGTATGTATTATGTCCCTGCTTTGGGGTTCAAGCCCCAAATTAGCATATGTAAGTAAAGAAGGTTGTTTATCATCTTTTAAATAGCTTGATATGACTAGAAACTAGAGAATGAACGTATCAGAAAGCTTGCTTTCTGTGAAGGCTAGATTGAAGTGGGACCAGACTAGAGGCAGGGAAACCAATTAGACTGGGTCATTGGTCAGCAAGAGATGATGAGGATCCAAATTAGAACAGAGGCTTTTGGGATGGAGAAATTGGGGGAGACTGAGAAGCTGTTTAGGGAACAGAATCAGTAGTAAGTTACTGATTGGGTCTGAAGGCCAGGGGAGGGGAAGAGCACAGGATGGCGCTCCTGACTCTGACCTGGGTGGCTGACCGGTGCCATCAGCTGGTAGGGGGAGGAAGAAGAATAGGTTTGGAGTCAAGAATGGGAGTTTATTTTTAGAAATGTTGCATTTGAGTACCTCTGGGAGATTTAGGTGAAGCCCCAGATGCAAAAATGCACTGTGTGGCTCTGGAGAGGTGTTTAGGCTTAGAGTCATTAATGTTTCTTTTATAGTGAAATATACTGATATCGAAGTCGAAATGTTACTGCCCTAATAAACGTGGTATCATAAATGTATTAGAGAAATTGGCCCTTACAGTCCTTGGATCACATGACCAAGGCCTCCCTCCTACCAGCACATGACATGATGCCCTGGTGGCCTTGGGAGACTTGTTCTGGGGGAATGAATAGGGACAGAGAAAAATTGCTTCCGAAGTTGGAACAGTAAACTCAAGTCATGGTGTGAAAGCAAATGTCCAATCATTTTGCACTTTATGGTATGATGGTTTCTGTTTTTCCTGGTTAATTTTGATATTATTATTTTCTCCTCAAGCAAACTATAAACTCCTTAGAGTTAAGGGACTATCTTCTGCCTTTCCCCCTTAGTTCTGTCTTCACCTATCACCTATCATCAGATGCTCCCACCACAGTTCCTTAATATAAGAATACAAATTTTGGGACCAGGTGGACCTGGGTGTGAATCCTAGCTTTGCTGTTAACTGGCTACATGACCTTGGATAGGTCTATCTATCCACCTCTGTCTGCTCGGTTTTCTTTTCTGCAATGTAAGGCTCAGGCTAATATTACTTATTAGGTTGAACCATTTGCAATTGCAATCTTATAGTAAGGATGAGATACTGTGTTTAAGCTACCTTGAAGGTGCTCATAAGTGATTTTTTCAATAATTATTATGTGACTGACTACTACTACCACTATAAATGTACCTCAGTTAACTATATTCAATGATAGTTTTTTTAAATGTATAAACATCAAGGAAAGCTAAAATTGCTTAAATTGAAAATCTGAAGTGTTGGGGGGAATGTGTCACTATATGGTCTGTGAAATATGAAATACTTTCCAGAAGTATGTGCCTAAATCTTTTTGTTTAGGCTTAGATTATAAATCAAGTTACAGTACAAAATCAAAATGACTTAATGGTTTTCATTTTTATATATTGAGTTTGATGAAATACACAAGGAAAGTTCTTTGGTCCTATAAATTACTAAGATAAAACACAAATTTTTGTTCTATTCACTTTTTATTTAGTCAATGCCATGAATGATGATTTGTATTATACAACCTACAGTAAAATTTCAATTGTCTGGAGATCAGTTATGAACCAACTTCAACTAGAACACAAACCAAAAGCCTGCAAGTTATTTAAAAAAAAAAAAACCACTTTGTGCAATTAAAATAGATACCACAAAGTACATGCATAAAATCTCTTACTTTTGTTTTTAAATTTCCATAATAAGAACTTTTAAAAAATAAATAAAGGCAGATGAGAAGAAAGTATGAAAAGATATTTTTAGATGGTTTTCAAGAGTGCATCATCTTCAGATAGCTTTTTACATTGTGGAACGAAGAAAATAGACTCCGAGCTACCCATGCTTTTTGCTTAGGTACTGAAGGATAATCCTAATTTAGCTGTTTGAAATCGTAACAGTGTTAACAATTTTGACTGCAACTCCTACCCTAAAGGGGGGGATGCTGCGGTAGGATAATAATGCATGGCAACTACTCTTGCCTGTCTCCCTGACATTCCTAATTGCATTAGTACTGCATCAAGAGTAAATATTTCATTAAAACCCATACTGTGATGTCATGTTGGAATCAATAAATTAAATTAAAATTAAATTATTTTCAGAGAAACCTCTTGTCCTTTACTCCTATAGAACCCGTCCATTCCAGCTTTATATACAGTTGTGACAAGTGAGATTATCTGATTTCTCAAGCCGTCCAACAATCTTAGGAGACACTGAAAAATAGCCATGACAAGAGGGAAGAGAGAAATACATAGAAAGACTTAAAACAACCCAGCATAGTGTGAGACCAATTAGAGCAGAGATTCCACATTAGTGCTTAATAGGCCTTATTCATCTCACAAATCTGTTTTGTTTAGCTCCCATTATGTTGTTCTACACAGTATTTCTTGTTTTTAGTTGCTAACACTTAAGTATCAGATTCACATTTTAAAAAATCGATTTCAGGCCCCTCTTGGAGATTGAAGATCTAGCAGCACTGAATTTACATTCTTAAAAGGCATTAGCTCTTGGGAGTTCAGACTGACTGCAGTGTATGTGGTATCCAGTTTGCCAACCCTCCACTTTTCGGGAGGGTATTTCAATATTCACAGTCCCCACTCAGCTGCGTTGTCTCCCCAACACTGAGGCTGCGTGTTGGTTGCCATTTATCTTTGTATATTTTGACAGTCTGGTTTAAAGTACATCTGAGTCTCCATCAAAAGGAGGAATGGGGAAGCAGGCTTAGTAGGCCGAGTGGTATAGAAAGGGCACAAGTACATTTTTTTTTAAAGGAGAAGAATATTTGTGTGTAATATGCAAACAAAGTGTGTCCAAAAAATACAATAAAGCAACTTTGCTCATTTACTTTACCTGTATGGCCCATTAGGCCTTAGGGCTAACTCAAGAGCCCTTTCTATAATTCTGAGCTTCTTATTACAGTAGAATAAAATCATGATAATCAAGGAAGTTTGGGTTCAATAAATGCCATTTAAAAAGACAGAAAAATAGGTAAAAACTTTCCAGAACTATTTGTCTCCAAAATAGTTAAAATAAGAATCATTTGATATGTAAATTTTGAGCCATGTGAAATTGCCATATTTAATAATTTTGACCCACAAAAATGGCAACTTCACATCAATTAATCCATTGTAAAGTAGTGTCTGCTGCCCTTTTATTTCACTTATATGGAACTCTTTCTCTCTTGCAATTCCAAATTAATGAGACAGTTCTTTATCTGGCTTAATAAAATTTGTAATATACTGAAGAATAGTTACAGGTATTATATGAATCTTATAAAAACAACTAAAACATACAATACCTTGCTTGATTAGTCTGAAACATAGCTTATGTTCATGGATGTGATAATATACCCTGAGTGTAATGACTGAAAATATTTTTTGTAGATAAAACCTTCATTATGAGAGGATAGTAGCTTTATAAATCTTCTCATCCCCTGAGATGTAATGCTCTCTCTGGAGAGGCTTACTCTATTTAGCATCTAATAAATATGTTCTAGAAACTAACTACATTGCATATGGTTGGTTCTCCTCTGTGGGTGCAACTTTCTGCTTGAATTCATAGGGTTCATCTTAAAAAGAGATCATTACCTGAAATTCAGTAGATTTTATAAGAAGCTTCAGTAAATGCAAAGGCCTTAAAACAGAAGCTTTGGGGGATGCAATTTTATTTAAAATCTTTCATTTCTTGGCATATGAACAGTTCTTAAAGTAATGTATTTAGTGCACACAAATAATTTTTAAACACATAGTGGTTACTACATTCTGCATGCATATAAAAAAAAAAAAGAAATGTAATTATTAGTAAATAGAGAACTACATTCTCTGATATTCTTTAGTTAGAACAATATATTTTTGTTGAAAGCATAAAATTCCAGAGAACGGAAATGTTTAAATTCTGCTTTTTAACTTTCAAAGCTATTATCACTGAGGATAAATTGCATTTCTTAAACTAGTAATAGTTTGTTTATAACTGTACATATAAATATGTATGATATTGCTGATTTGAGGGAGATATCAGTCATAGGCATTTTCTTGAAGACCTCTCTCTCTGAACCTGAAAAAAAGTTGGCTGAATTTCATGACTATTACATATATTGTGGATGGGTGGTGGCCAAAATAAATGGAAGCACAATATTATTTCATTAAGATTTGTTACAGTTAACCAAGTTGAAGCATTGAGCAAGTCATGTTGATACACATATTTTAGCAAAAATAGTCTCTTTACTGAAAATATCCTTTTGCATAAAATACCAGATGTTTACTTGTTTGTTTTCAAATATCTTAAAATAAAAATATTTCATGTATTAAGGTGTTGGTGAAATCAGAAAAAGTGTTTCAAATATATTATGAAGGAAACATCCAAGTTATTCCTTGAGAATATATGGAGAATTTTCAAGCATCTGGGATTTAATTTCAAATGTTGTTTTACTCAGTGGTATATACAGTTTTCCACTTGATAAAATATAGTACATCCCAATAGGTTTTTTTAGCAGTCTATTACCCATATGGATTAGCCTAAATTTAGAGAAAAGTAATATAAAATACAGAGTAGAATAATAGTTCAGGAGCCAGGAATAACTAAAAAGGTATTATTATTTAATTAAGTGTACTTATATTTTCCAGGATATACTGCTCACCCTCGATGTTGTCCTGCTTTTATTCTGCCTTTAATAGATTGAATATGTAACACATACACGTGTAAACAGACTGACCATTCCTTTGATGATACATTTCACTCAAGCTCAAAGGAAGCAATTTTTAATGGACACCTAAAACTGAGAACACTTAGGAAAGACCATACATTTCCCATGCTCTTTCTCACCAGTTAAAATTGCCAGCAGTAAACCTGCATTAATCTTTTCTCTATCATAAAATCTTGCAAAAATGACGTTAAAGGGATTTTTTTAAGACAAAGAAGATAGGAAAGGAGATAAGAAAGGATGAGAGATGTCAACACATTTTTAGAAATCAGACATAAGAAGTAGTGCTAACTGTCTTAATAAAAGCAGAGGAACTCATAACCTAACATGCTTTGAGAAAGGACTCCATAACAGGTGCCTGCAAGACTTAGCCCTCAGAGGCATCAGATACTCTAGAAACCCCAGGTGATATGGTCAAAGATCCTTAGGTGACCACCTTTTGAAAAAAGCATCCAACATCAAAGTAGATCTTAAAACAAACAAACAAACAAACCGAAAAATCAAGCTAGGAGGAAACAGAAGCAATGCAGATAGCAGAAGAAAACATTAAAAACCCTAAGTACTAGTCTCAGAAATAAGAAAAGCAATTCCATCCTTGAAAAAGAAGAGGCTGCTATGAAAGAAAGAAAGAAGGACATGAGTTTCCAGATTGAATGGGCCCACCAAATGCCCAGCATCATGTATGAAAATAGATCTACATGAAGGCAAATAAAGATGATTGTATCTTGAAATTTTAGATTGTGAAGGATGAAAAGGAAATTTTAAAAATTTCTAACAAAGAAGATAGGATCCATGCTACAGAAAATAGAGTGACTCCAAATCTCTTAAAAGCAATATGGATAGTAGTCATTTTGCAATATGTAAGTATATCAAATCAACACATTGTATACATCAAATTTACACAGTGTTCTTTATCAGTTCTCAATAAAGCTGGAGGAAAAGGCAATACGGGAAGCTAGAAAATAATGAAGCAGTACCTTCAAAACTAAGGAGAAATGGTTTTCAATCTAGAATTCTATACAATGCCCTACTGTTAATTAATTGTGAAAGTAAAATAAAGATGCTTTTAGACATATAAGGGTTCAAATTTTATCTCCCGTTAGCCCTTTAGAAGATGTGTTTTGTCACAAAAATGAATAAACCATGGTAAGGAGAAGACATGGGACCCATAGGAGAGCTGAAAGGGGAAATCTTAGAATGATTGTGTACTTATCCTTAATAGCCTGCAACTCAGCCACAAGCTGGAGTTTAGAGGACTTCAGAAGGGAGTGCATGGAGACAGGATGGTGTAGTTGAATAATGGAACAAATCAGTTGATTTATTTTTTGAGCTTTTGGAAAAATTTGGATAGGGATTTGAACTATCTGTAGGAACATTTAAAAAATAATAATAGACAAAAAGTAAACAAATAAAATATAAGGCAAATATAAACTCCAGATAAAAATTGAGAAATGAAGGTTGGTCATAGTACACCACTTGGCTCAGTAGTGAACAGTATTTACATAGTCATAATAATATAAATATCTTCTATTTAATTTATTCTCCCTGATCACACTGAAAGCAAGGACAAGGACTTCATTTTACTCATCTTTTTATCCCCGTTGTTATTTTGCATGTGGTAATCATCCAATAAATATTAGTCAAATTAGCCTACAGATCAGGAATTCTCTACATAATTTGATATTTGTCAACATTATTGACTCTAACTTCATAATTCTTTAAAAAATCTTGGGGGTTATGCATAACTAATGAATCATTGAACACTACATCAAAAAATTATGTACATACAGTGGCTAACTGAACATAATTTAAAAAAAAAATCTTGGGGGTGGTGCACCTGGGTGGCTCAGTCAGTTGAACAGCCAACTTTAATTTCAGCTCAGGTCATGATCCCAGGTCATGATCCCAGGGTTCTGGGATCAAGTCCCACTTTGGGCTCCATCCTCGGCACAGAGTCTGCTTGAGGATTCTCTCTCTCCCTCTGCCCCTCCCCCTCCCTGGTCACTCGTGCTCACTCACTGTCTCTCTCTCAAATAAATAAATCTTAAAAAAAAAAATCTTGGGGGATACTTCTGATTAACATGAAATATGTATCCCTATTCAGAAAGACAGAGGCAGAAATTCTTTCATTTGAGCCATGAATCTCCATGTCTGTGTAGAGTCCAGTTTTACATTCCAAAATGTCAGAGAAGAGGTCACCGAAGGAGAAACCATGTTAATGAGCCATCTCCGTCCTCTGCTGCCTTGCTTCAGAGTTGAGGAGACTGCCAGAAGTGAAGTGGGTGAAAGAGGGAGAGAAGCAGAAGGTGCCAGAATTCAACACAAAAATGGCTCAAACAGTTTTGTTATTAGTAACACATAACATTTGAACATGGAAATATGAGAGAACAGGTGTGTCAGGATAAAGGAAATAACAGACTCGTAATGAGGGAACTGGACACAACGATTCTCAGTTAGTTCCAGCTTATTACTCACCTCCCCATCTTCCTGACAGATAGCCATCCTCAGTTAATTAAAGTAGAAGAATTTGAGAGGAACAAACATAGGACCACTTACAGCGTCTATTCCTAGCATTTTATTTGAAGGCTTCATTTGCAAGGGGTGGGGGTGGGGGGAAGTGAGGCCAACAAAACAAAAGTGAAACACATGGATCCTCCATCTAAGGAGTTCTAAATCTACAACAATCCAAAGCATCTGCCATGTTCCAGGAGAATAAATCACTGCAGAATAATAAAGACTTGGCTTGACAAAGGTTTTGTTCCTAAGAGATAACAAAAGAATCATATAGCTTCCAGATATTAAAGCAAGACATGTATGAAGGGGAAGAAATCAGGTTGGACTTAGTTTCTCCACAGCAAAACTGAAGCACCTGTCTATAAAGCTCGGAAGGTAAAAAATAAGTATGACCCAAAATTTAATACTTAGCAAATGTTCCTTGAACATAAGCATAACAGTCTTTCTCTAGCATTCAAAATTTAGAGAATATATGATGAATCTTTCTAAAAAAAAAAAAAAAAAAAAAAAGAAGAACTACTTAAAGATGGTATCTAGCCACCCAAAAGATTAATTCAAAGAAGACCTCAGGAATGAAAAAAGAAAAATCATGAAGAAACTCATTGTATTTAGTCCACTTACTATAGAACCAGAGTACAAAACAACCATGACAATTGTGGTTACTAAAACAGTTGGGAACATTGAAACCTGACAACGTAAAAATAATAATATAGCTGATGAATATAGAAGGAAGAGAGAGAAATGCTTGTCAGTTTTCTTACTTTTTTAGTTTTCCAGAGGGGAATCAGTATATTCTGTCTGAGGTAAAGTACAGAATTTTTAAAATGACTCCAAATTCTTAAAGGTTTTCATAATTTTTTTCTTTTTAAGGTTTTATTTTAGAATGAGAGAGCACAAGCTGGGGGAGGGGCAGAGGGACAAGCAGACACCCCTCAGTGGGGAGCACAATGCAGGAGGTCCATCCCAGGATCCTGCGATCATGACCTGAGCCAAAGTCAGACACTTAACTGACTGAGCCACTCAGGCGCCCCCATAAATTTTTTTCTTAATTTATGTAGACTCTGAAAAATTACCTTATATGGTAAAGAAATACTTAACTAAAGTTTTGTGATTCTTTCTCAATTCAATTTCTTTATGTTGTTTAAATTAGATTAAAAACAAGTTAAATACTTTTTAAAAACATGCATAGATTTCTGATACTGTCTTCCTCTTTCTTTTGTGCTGTCTGTATGTGGACGGTGCCGGAAGAATGCTTACCAAATATTAGTGATGGTATTTCTCAATGGTGGGATTTGGGATAATTTTAAAGCTTTATTGTACTTTCCTTTATTGATTTAATTTTTACAGTAAGTTGTGCCATTTTTATGCAATCAGTAGTTATTATTTGAAAAATTTAAAAAGACATCATGGAACTGAATAAAATTATTTTACTTTGACTGCTAAAGAATGAGTAAAGATATGTCAGAAACATCTACCAACAAAACAAATGTTTATTTACTGAGCCATATTTATATTTTCTGATGGTGTGACTCTTTCAGCTGGGCATCGTTGGGAATCCATTTGGACGTTTTGTTATTGTAGAAAATAACTGAGTTACCATGTGCATAGTTTTCTGTATTAGTTAAGATTCTTTGGTTGCAAGTTACAGAAACCAACCGATGCTACTTTAAGTAAAACAAAACCCAGAAAAAAGCAAAGAAATTGTTGGAAGAAGATGGGGTAACTCCCAGAATCAAAATAAAAACTGTGCTGTGAGAAAAACAAGAACATGGGATCTCTAGGTGGCTGGGACTAATGAGAGTCTCTTTTGGGAACCTCCCCCAGGATGGTTGGCTCCAGCTATTTTTCTTCTAAAGTCATTTTGGGCAGAATTCAGATATTAGGGAGTGAGTATACTTAGATGGTTTTGGGTCCCATGCCCACCTGCATCTTGGAGAAGGGAGGGAACCTTTGATTACAGCCCCTATACTGCACCTTTGGAAAGGAAAATTAAGGGTTTGTTATCAGGAAGTGGGAATGGAAGCCAAGCAGGTGAAAACCACCCATGCTCCCTCCCTTTAAACTGGCAGTAAGATAAGCTTCTCTCCCACTCGGTAGGCCCCTAGAGGAATTAGCTGATTTAGTTTCTTTATCAGATCTGTTCCTTCATTCCTTTCAAAGTAATTACAAGCTGCTTCTTCCCTGTCTCATGACACTGATTATTAGCTAAAGCTAATTCATCAGCTAGATATAGGTGAAACACCTTTAGCTATCTTTCAGGAAAAGCTTAGTAAATTATTTGTCATTCTCCAACCCAAGAAATATTCTCCCTGTAAGTAAAAGTTTATTAGATACCGTGAGAGGTCTTTGGGTTCAGCCATTTTCTGTCCCAGCTATAATTAGAAAGCTAGACAAATTATATCAACTCCTAGGGAAAAAATCTACACACATACTCTTTTTAATAAATCCAATTTACTCTATTTGCTTGGTATTAACAACTGTTAATGTTGTGTCCAAATTCCCTTCCTTCCTCGTTGAAAAGAACTATATCGCTACAGCCAGTACATACAAATGGATAGTTAATTACTCGGCACAGAGGGTTATGTGATTCATCACTGCAATGTGGAAGTGAATGTTGCCAATTGTCAGCTTTTTCCAAACTACATAGTGTAATATGGTTTATGTCCCAATCAATGGTGGCAGAGCTCCAGAAAGAAATACTACCTAGATGTCAGGGACTCATTAAACTGATCAGTCTGTAGTCCTTCGTCAGTGATTTCCAAACCTGGCTGTGTATCAAAATCACTTGGTGACATGAAAAAAAGAAAAAGATACGGCCTCCTGGTATCCACCCCCAAAGCCACTGAATCAGTATTCTCGGTTGGGTCAGGGACAAATTCAGGATTTTTCAGGGCCTGAGGTTTAAACAATTTGAGGTCTCTTTTAAAGAAAAGAATAGAAAAGCATCTTGTTTTTACAAATTTTACAAAAATACATTACCCGGTAAATATATTTCTATGACCCAGGCCCTCATAAAGGTCCATGTAAATGATGGACCCTGAAGCTTAACCTTCAGTAGCTTCAAGGGAAGTCTACCTGGATTTAGGGCCTAAGAATAATGTATGTACATATGTAGTTCTATGTCTGTGTCTCCCTGCATGTGTAAGCATGTGCACTAGTGTGTATGGTTCAAGTTTGCAGGTGAGTGGATCCAGAACTGGGATTCTCTCTTCCCCCTCAAAAACAAAAAGAATATAGAAAGTTTAGTGTTCTCTGAATTTTAATCTAGTTCTCTGCTAAACTTTAAAAACTCAAACTGAAATATTTTGAATTTCATGGTTTTATTTCCTTTGCTCTCCTTATAGCAGAAAGGTCCATAAGCAAAAATTGTTGCCAGTGTCTAAGGTAATCTATGCTTGGGACAACGAGCCCCTGAGTTATAATTGTTCTGGTTATAGTTAGGAATAAGTGAGCTTACCGTTTTGTGTTTAGTTTTAGTTTGCAAATAGCTTTATGCTTTTTTCCCAGGGTTTCACATGATTTTAGGTATTGAATTTTGGCACCAGTAAATGTGTTTGTTTGCCCTGAGGAGCAAGGTTAGAGAGAAGCCCCGCTGTCAGAAATCTTAAGTTCTTCCCTTCACTCTGGTAAAATTTAGAAGTCTTTCCAGTACACCTTTCTAAAAACTGGTTTTTACTTCCTTTGTAAAGCAAAGCATGCCTAGTGTTGAAAATTTTTGAATGCAGAAAATATATAGGTTTGTTACCTATAATCTCCCCCAAAGTTACTGCAGGACATCATAGTGATGATATACTGTAGCTACTCAGTAAATACTTTTTGAATAAAAGAATGAATGTGAACTCTAGAGAATGCAAACAAGATCCCTTTCTGAGTTTTTTCCCTAAGTGCTTTTAATTGTGATATGTAAGACACACACATTTAAATGAACATATATTGGATACTAGTGAGTGAAGGCACTGTGCTAGACAATGATGATATAAAGATGAGTTAAGGTGGTCTTTGCCCCTCTCGGAGTTTATATCCCGGAGAAGAAACGAATATATTCCTACTAAGGCAAGGACACTGAGAGACACAAGGACACAAATAGCAGCTATGTAAAATCCTATGCAGGAAATTTCTTTCAAATCTAAGTGCCAAAAAAAGATTTCTTTTAACATCCTTGACTCTTCTCTTTCTCTTGCTCCACATCTAATCCATCAGCAGTATTTTTGATCCTCTCTAAAATAGTCATAATTCAACTCCTCCTCCCCATTTTTATTACACAGCCCTGGGCCAAGCCACTATCACTTCTTGTCTAGATAATTGTGGTAGCCTCCTTCTTGGTCTCCTTGCTTCTGCTCTTGCCTCCTTACAGTCTGTCTTCAACCCAGAAGCCAGAGAATTCCTTTGATAGTTTAAGTTAGGTCATATCACTCCTCTGCCCCAAATTCTCCAGTGGATTCTAATTTAATTTAGAGGGAAAGCCAGTGTCGTTAAAAAGCCTTGGTATCTCTCAAGTGGTAGTTGCTGCAGTCACATCCTGTTCTGCCCTGCACTGGGTCACATAAATATTTGTATCTGATACCCACTTGAAACTGACACTGTCTTTAGGGTCACCTGGAAAATTCAGCTCAGAAAGATGGGCAAGGCAGATAGATGACAGAAATACTAACGTACTTTTCCATATCCATGAACCAACACATTTAAGCCCAGAATTCACTTCTCATAAAGTGGGGAAATCTAATATAATGTCAGGATTTTGAAAAAGATGCATAATTCTTTGATAAGTAATATATGTATGTATGCAGGCTACAATAAAATAGAATCATTGAACCAGGGACTTTAAGGTCCTCAGCTAATGTTAAGAATAGTAAGGCTTTTTTCTTCTTCATCTTGGATTCTAAAATTTAATAAAGGGATTATCAGGGGAACATAACATTCCACTCAGAGGGCTGGTTACTACCAAACACAGCACCACTGAAAACCAGGGCAGTGGGTCATATTCCTGTTAAATGAAGGTTAGTTCTAAATATGCCTTTTGTTTATTACATTTTCGGAAGTCACGTACTCAAAAATAGTTTCTACCTACCCAATCAGACTTGTGTCTTTCTGCTATTAGAGTAAAAATAATGTAAAAAGCATAAAAGGTACAAAATAGTTATCCTTGCTTTGATAAATTTAAAGACCTTTAAAAAAAATTCTTCGCTTGAACTCTTACTTTTCCACCAACTTGTTTATCGCATGGGAAGGAAAGCAGGTGCAGCCTATAAATAATGTTGCATTTCCATTTCAGGCTGTGTAGGGCAAGAGAGTCTTTTCCCCAAAAGGTCAAGGGCCACAGCCAGCTTGTCCCCTTTGTCAGATAAGGCTTGCGTGTCGCTATTCTGAACTCAGTAAACAGAGTTCTGTAAAATGAATGCCCCTACATGCACTGTCTTGAAAATTCTGCCATAATTCAAAGTTTTCACTCTAATGTTATCCACCATTGTTGGGCAATTTTTGTATTATATTTATTTTTCACTTGATTTTCAGAGATTTAGAGTTCCTAAATAAAGCATACTCCGCAGTCTTTGAAGTTCCACAAATAAATGAGCATTTGGAAAGCTTTCTATAACTAATTTTTTTTAAATTTACTTTCTTATTTTAAGAAACTTTAAGATTTTTCATGTTTCCAGAGGATAGACTAAGTTTATTTTATTTTAGTGGTACTTTCCCTCAAATTACGTGGAAAATTATCTGTTGTCTAGAAAGCTATTGTTTGCTATGTAGTTTAATAATAGAAAACTTATGTGCCTTTCCTTATTTATCAATTTAATTTAATAGATATTTACTGAGTACTTGTAAGGATAAAGGCACATAGTTTTATGCTAGGATTTTAAAACAGTGTATGGCACCGTGACAAGAAGCAGAACATCATTAGTCCTTGGGGAAATGAAAATTAAAACCCACAATAAGGTAGCACTTCACACCCACCAGAATAGCTATAATCAGACAGACAGATATTACCAAGTATTGGCAAGGTTGTAGAGACCCTGGAATCTTTATACATTACTGGTGGGAATGTAAATGGTAGAGCTACTTTGGAAAACATTTTGGCAATTTCTTATGAAGTTCAACATTTAACCATATAACCCAGAAATCCCACCTCACTTGTCAGTATTTACCTAGATGAAAGGAAAACATATGTCCACACATGTATGTTCATGTTTACAGTAGCATTACAAATTACAGCCAGTAGAATGGAATACTGTAGAGCATTGAGAAAGAATGGACAGGGCTCCTGGGTGGCTCGGTCATTAAGCATCTGCCTTCGGCTCGGGTCACAGTCCTGGGTTCTTGGAATCGAGCCTCACGTGGGGCTCCCTGCTCCATGGGGAGTCTGCTTCTCCCTCTCCCACTCCCCCTGCTTGTGTTCCCTCTCTCGCTTTCTCTCTGTGAAATAAATAAAATCTTAAAAAAAAAAAGAGAATGGACGGACTACCCATACACATAACAATGTAGATGGATCTCATGAACATAATGGACAGCTGCAAAACCAGAGACAAGAACGCAGGGTGTTTAACTCTATTCATATGAAGTTCAAACATGAGAATACTCATCTGTGTGTTTGAAAGTCAGGATAGTGGTTATCCTTATTGGCAGAAGAGTAGTGACTGGAGTTGGAGACGAGTGAGCTTCTGCAGTGGTGGTCATGCCCTGTCTCTCAATATGGATACTGTTACACAGCTGGGTTAACTTTGTCAGAATCCATCAAATTGTACCCTTAGACTTGTGCAATTTTCTGCATGCATGCTATACTTCCAAAAAGTTCATTGAAACTGTAAAAAATGAGTGACACTTGATTTTCAGAGATTTAGAGCACCTAGAAAAGCATTCTCCACATTCGCTGCTTCAAAGACTTTACAATCTAGTAGGAAGACAGACACGTTGATAAATAATTCTAATATGAAACAAACTCTGATAATTGCTGCATTATAAATATAAATAGGTGCAGTGAAGTAAAGAAAAATATTTACTAAAAAGGACAACCTGGAAAAAGAATACAGTCGCTGTCAGGCTACTACATAATAATAGGACGAATATAATAGTAATGTATAAAAATGGAAGGAAAGGATATAAATTAGAAATAAAGACATTAAAAAGTATTGGACTGTATACAAAAAGTCACTACTGTTTGAGAGATAGAGGTGTATTAAAATCAGAACACATGGCTGTGCATATCCTAAGCAAGGAGTTCTTTTGTTTCTTTAGTTGCCTGACTTTGCCCGAATTGTAGGTTGTTGTGTTCCAGCGGTTCTCAACCCTGGCTAGACATCAGGATCACAGGAGCTTTTATCGCTTCTCCTGAATCAGAATCTCCAGGGGTGGGACTTCGGCATCTGTACTTTTGCTGGGCACCTGTGATTCTCCTGAAGTGCCAGGGCTAGGAGCCACTGCCGTGGTCTCTGCAGGGCGGAGGGAGCCTTCCCCGGGACCATCACACCACAACAAACGTCTCTGAAAGTGTCATTTCTTTGTTTTTAGAGCCTCTGTGGCTTCTACAAAGAAGAGCACTTTTCATATTTATCTCTTTGTACCCATGCCAAGAAATTTCTTTGCAAATGGCTTTTATCCGAGTATTACATGAAAGATGTTAATCCTACTGTTAAATTTTAACCCTGGCTCTTTCAAGCACTAGGGCATTTCTTCTGATTGTATTGCAGGTACATAGATCCGTAGCAGAAGATAGAACTGGAAAGGACAAAATGGCATATGCAGGTCACTTGTTAATGCACTCGTATGACTAATCTTCCTCCTATGAGGAGAAAAATGTATTTTTAGTGGTAACATTTATATATCAGATTGTTCACTGTGAAAATAATACCTGCTTTCACTTAGAAAATTTTAGTTTTCTCCTTAGTTCATTCACTTGTTATCTGTTATTAGCTTATCTATGTGTTTTAGATCTTTGCTTTGAAATACTTTTTTTTTAAAGAGTCTATTTTTAAGTACTCTATACCCAGCATGGGGCTCGAACTCACAACTCGGAGATCAAGAGTCGCATGCCCCACCAACTGAGCCAGCCAGGTGCCCCGAAATACTTTTAGAATTACAGAAAAGTTGCAAAAATAGTAGACAGTTCACATATACTGTTCCCCTAGCTACCTCTAATGTTGTCAACTCATATAACCATAGTATAATTATCAAACCAGGAAATTAGCATTGAAACAGTGAGATTTCTAAGTTCCAAATCTTATTTGAACTTCACCAGTTTTTTCCCCTAATTTTTCTATCTCTTCCAGGATCCAGTCCAGGATCTCATAGTGTATGCAGTTGGGGTGTCTTCTCAGACTTCCCCTGTGACACACCTCCCCATTCTTTTCTTACATTCCATTACCCCTCTGCCCTTTAGATTTGTAGAATGTTTTTCAGTTTGGGTTTGTGTGGTGTTTCCTTACACGTAGATTGAGATTGTTTATTTTGGCAAGAATACTGCAGAGGTGCTCAGGTGGTACATGATGTCTGTATGTGTTATTACTGGTGATGTGAATCTTGGTCTTCTGGTTAAGGTGGTGGCTGCTGGGTCTCTTCTGATTTTAGCATCCATTGGTGGATTTGGCCTGCAACAGTTATTACTGTGGTCTTTGCCTAAAGATGTTTTTATATTTCCCCCATTCCTTCTACACTTATTAATTGGAATTTTTCTGTAAGGAAGAGGTATCCTTCCTTGACTGTATACCTATNTATATTTCCCCCATTCCTTCTACACTTATTAATTGGAATTTTTCTGTAAGGAAGAGGTATCCTTCCTTGACTATATACCTATCTATCTATCTATCTATCTATCTATCTATACAACATGGACTTGTGGATGCTTATTCAGTTTTCTCAAGTATAGTCCAATAGTCTATTTATTTTGATGCTCAAATGGTTCCAGCTGTGACCATTGGCAGCTTCTTCTGATTGGATCCTACGTCCTTTTGACATGTCCTCCTTCTTTTTTAAGCACTTCTTTTTTCTGATATCACAAAATATTTCAAACTCATCTTGTATTTTCTCTGCCCCAGTCTAGGAATCAACCATTTCTGTAAAAAGCCCTAATTCTTTTTATTGGAGAATGATATTTATAAGCCAAGATCTGGGTGCTAGTCGATCATTGCTACTGGAGCATCATTACTCTTAGTCTCTCTCAACCGAAAAAGATGGGAAATATATGTGTGCGTACTAACACATGCATGCACATGCGTCATATTTATTAGTTATTTCTCTATCTGTGAATCTCTGTTATATATGCATATGTATATATACACATAGGTCAAATATATCTGGTATATATATAACCATGAGTTCATTCTAATACCTCTGGTTCCAATTCAGTACCACTGAGATCTTTATAAGCTTCTCCCCTTTTCTTATTTATAACTTCTTTCTCTAACAGTAAAAAGACCAGCTCTCATTATTTACAATCCTAGATTACACATAAAGTGGTTACTGAATTGCTAACTTATACCCCTGTGAGAAATAGATTTAGTAACTGGAGTACAGTATTTGCTGACAGTTCTTTTTGGGTTTCACCTTACAATATCCTGCCGAAATAATGTTTTCCAAAGTCACTTCATTCTTAATTCCCATCCCCTTCTGTGTGGTTATCTTATTCGCCTGGGTCATGCTCTTCATTTGTAATACAATTAGCTTCATTTGTTACTGTTTGTATTCTACTTCCCTTTCCTCCAAATCCTTGTTGGTTTTAATTTTTTTATTTTGGGAGGTATGTAAAATGTTACTACGACGCGCAAAGCTATATCCAAAGAGATACTCGCAGAAGTGTCCGTCCCTCCTGACACCCTCCCCCCCCCCCACATTCCATGCCCCCTTTTTCCCTCCCCTTTCCCACCAACCCCCTATAGTTAAAGTTTCCGTATTCTCTGGTTTCTCTTTCCCATATTCTTTTTTCACAAAGAGCAGATTCGTGTGTGTTTTTTTATTATATTCTCTTTTCTATGGTGATAGCACACCATATAAATCCTTGCACTTTACCTTTTTCACTGAATGATTTAGAAGTTCCTAGTGATCTTCCCCCGTCCATGTTTTCACAGCTGCATGGTATTCAGTTGTGAGAATGTAGCATCATTTAACCATTCTCCTACGTAGGGTTAGTTAGGTCATTTCCATTATTTTNGGGTGTGTTGTGGATTAGGATTTTCACATGTTTATATAATATATATATAATATATTATATATATTATAATATATATAATAAACATAAATATATATATATATATATATATATAGTATATGTGCTTATGGCTTTCAGTTGCTCTGTATGTCTATGGAAATGCCTTCTAGTGGGTTAATGTATATTCTTGATTATTATATGAGTTACCGAATTATACTTTCTAACTCTTGTAACTTTTTAGAGTTTAACTTTTTTTGTTGTACTTAGCACATTAAAAAGTATATGAAAATTGCATTGAGATTAGGAATTAGTCTTGCATAATTTATAATATAAATAAATATCATTGTAGTGTGTTAACAGGTCCGAATGAAGGTAGTATCACACATTACATGCACTTACAGCCCTGTCATCCCAGTCTACAAGTTCATGGTCACCAGTGGAGAGCAGGCAGTTCAGGAACTAGCATTGACATAATGACTAGGTGTTTATATAATGCTGTCATTTGCCCAGAGCATTTTATTTTTCAAAACTCTTTCAAGTCTTTTCATTTTATATCAACTGCACCACTGCAGAATGCTTTGGGGAAATATCACATAGATCATGACATTTATGTAGGACAAAGTTCCTCCTATGTATTATGTCATTTGAACCTCAGACCAACCCTATGAAGTAAGCAGGACATAGAGTCAACATCCCCATTGTCCAGGTGAGGAAGCCGAGACTCAGAAAAGTTAAATATCCCGAGATCAGACATCTACTAAGTAGTGAGGCTGGAAATGAATTTGAGACTAGACCACACTACAAGTTTCATGGCTGTCTTGTGAACAACAAAGAAAAAATATCCAAAGGTAGGATGTAGTCACAAAGAGGTAAGTTTGCTCTACAGATTGTAGAATTTGAAGATTCTCTTGGACCCGTGTTTTATGGTCACAGGGTAAATCCTTGGCTACCTATAAGCTGTAATGTTTAAGTCCTGAATGGTGGCAAAAGGAAATATGTTCTGTACACATGCAGGCTCCTCTACCACTCTGTGTGCTGCTGTGATAGACTGAGCACTGGCTTTGGAGCCAAACTATCTCACTTTGCACCTTGGTTTCACCACTTATGAGGGGTGGGGCCCTGGTGAAGTATTTAACCTCAGTTTTCCAACCTTCAGATGAGTATTGTTTTTGCTGGGCTATTGGAGGGATTAAAAGTAACTTCATCAGAAAGACTCTCCCTCGTGCCCCCCACTTAAATGTTATTCTTAGAATGACCAGTCCATTTCCTTCTAAGCATTTGTCACAATTTAGAATTGTGTATACTTCGACGTTTGTTTCACATCTGTCTCTCCTACTAGAATATAAGTTTCAGGACATCAAGGACTCTGCTTTTTTTCCTGCTCTTTGTATCTCTTTTGCTTACCCCAGTGCCATTAATCATTGAATAAATATTTCTGAAGTGAATCCCGCCACGTCCTTGTACTTGTTTTTAGGTCAGCCACGCAGAAGGGCCTGAGCTGCCCTATCCTTTCACATGTCTCTACCCTTCCGTATGCCATTTTCTTAGCCCAACATACTTGCCCTCATTCTTTCATTTTTCTGGAGAACCTTTACTCATCCCTCACAACCTAGCTCAGCTCTTCCATGAAGGCTCCCATGATTTCTCTTCCCTCTTGAAGAGTGAGAGGCTCCAGTGCCCTCCGGGCATGCTTCTCTAATAGACCTAAACCACACTGTAGCCATTAGTGTGTTCAACTAATGTTTTTAAGAACAAGCTCCTCCCCAGGCACAGGCTAGATGCTGGGCAAAAGGCAGGAATAGGAGCTGTCATTCTAATGGGAGAGGTAGGCCACAACAAAGTAAACAAATAAATGAATTAATAATAACATTTCTAATAGTGGTAAATGATATGATGATCAGTTTTGAGAAACTGACCTTTGACTTAAGATCTAAAAAGTGAGGAGCTAGGAATGGGAAGAGATAGGGGATGAGCATTGTATCATCACTGTTTACTTGGACAGTCCTCATTTCCACCCTACCCTGCCACCCTCCACCCCCACTTAGCTGGCCTCTGCGTTCTGTGAATCTTTCTATCCCCACCACCTAGTGCAGATCCAGCACCTGTCACACCGCGGGTTCACATGCCGGACATGCAGCATGTAGGAATTGCCCAGTGCCTGGCCTCATGCTTCTGACTCAGTACATCTGTTATGTGGCCAGGGCTGAGAGCCAGTTCTCAGCTTATTTTCCATTCTCCCATTTAGTATCTTGTAACTGGGAAAGTTATTCAGTCTTTCCGTGACTCAGTTTCCTGATCCTTAGAATGGAAATAATAATAAAACTTCCTAAGGTTTCTGAGAGGATTAAATGAGACAGTGTGCCCCAGATTCTTAGCCCAGTGCCTAACACATGGATGGTCAATAGATATTGGACAAAATGCTCTAGAGTGAGTACTCATGAGGTGTTTGCTGAATAACTGAAGGAACTAAGGAATAATAAAGTTTAATTCTTACTTTAGTATATAGAACTATGTCAAAACAAAAGCTGTATACCCTGATTTATCTTCAGTTTTCTTATTTACTGCTTAATTTGGGCAAGAAAGGGGGAAAAAAGGAAATACTAAATACCAGAGTTTTTAGCAGTTCGAATCAATAGCTGTTGACTCTTCATTCGCTTATAAAGCACCTCTGAAAAATCCTCAGATCATTTGTTTCTACCCTTCTCTGGCTACTGCAAGGCTTTCATGTTCAAGCCCCAAACCTAAATAAAAGTACACAGTCTACCAGCCTGGGGCCATCCTGCCACTTGTCCTTTGTCATCTTTCGAAAGCACAGTTTGAGCACTCTGTATCGCAAGAAATTTCTTTTATGTATCATCTACTTCATTTATCGTGAGAGAGCCTCAGGATATCATAACTCTTGAAAATTATGACACTACCAGAGATAACAGTTTTCTTAGGGCAAGGACACCAATGGGATTTACCTGGGACATTGCTTCCACACACAAAATGTCACTCAGACCATTCAGCAGACCTTTGGCAGATCCCCTCCGTCCCACTCCACTTCCTTGAAAACTAAATGTTAAAGTAGCGTGTGCAAAGATGAGAGCATGAACAAATTCGTGGCACGAGGAACTTCTAGGAGAAAACAATTTGTGTCCTTTTAGCATTTTCACTGGAAACAGTGGGATCATGGTTGTTTTTGTGAACCTTAAATGTCTGGCTACTTAGAAGTGCTTTGATACTTGAATGCATGGGGATGAATTTCCTATTTAAAAAAAAAATTACTGAGATAATTAGCAAAGAGATTTTGCCAAGTTCTTTTCTGTGTGCTCTAAGAGTTAACATTTATTTACATGAGTAATTCACTCTGCTCTTATCAATCTAGTCAATTGGAAAATATCATCCGCCTTTAATGTCACAGAAATCAACGCATCCTATGTTAGAATGAGGAAATAATTAGCAAACAATTTCTTTCCTTTTTAATATGTGTGGCATTGTTTTCAGGGTTTTCATTTACAAACCAATGCACCATAAACTCATTCTGGCTGGAGGTATCGAAGTCTGTTTTTCTGCTCCACAAATGTAGAGGTGTGCACGTCTATCAAATCAGAAGTCCGTAGCAAAGAGCCACCTTCACTGATTGGTCTCTCTGACAGGGTGAGGGGTAATGGAGCAGCGATAAGTAGTGCACATCGTAGATTATGGGATAAGCATCTGCACTTTAGTTTAGCCGAACAATGCTAAACAGTTAAGAAGGCTAGAGATACTGATAGTCTGCAGATGACAGGCTTCATTTTATATGTTAATAGAAGGAAGACTTCTGATAATGGTGCGGAAATTCACCATAACAAATGCATATTCCCTTTACTGCACTCTAGCATGGCACCAATTAAGTTCAACTGTATGTATAATGTACTCTTAATTCCTAACAGTGCCAAGGACTAATGTGAAAAATACTATACAGCCTTACGTTTTACAGATCTCGAACAGATGGAAAAAATTATCCCAATCGGTAAAGAAATTCACATGCACTTTAACACACCTCAAAATGGTGCTTACATGGATTTTCCTTTTAAAAAATTATTCAAGTTATCTTGGGTAAAGCTTAGTTTCTACTTGGGGTTTTCTGTAACATTATATATGTAATTCATTTTAATGTATTCCTTCTGCAGATACGAATGTTTGAAAGTACAGGTAACCTTGTAATGAGTAAAACTGATAAGAGGTTGTGTTCCAATGAAAGGGGGATTATGGAATGATTATTCACTTTGTGAAAGGGTTTGTCATAGAGCAAGCTTTCCTAAAGCATTTCAAATTTAATTTCATTTACAAAACACTCGTTTACACACAACCTTTCAGGAACAAATTTGGTGAGGAAATGAGAGGAATAGTCATAATAAGATAGAGGCCCCTTACACTACTAACATTTATGCTTGCTTTCTTTCTCTCTGTCCTGCCTTGCAGCGCTGATAGCCATCGGCCGGTATAGCATGACCATAGAGACTGTGGATGTCGGATGGTGTAAAGAAATTACAGATCAAGGAGCCACCCTCATTGCACAGAGCAGCAAATCGCTGAGATATCTGGGGCTGATGAGATGCGATAAAGTAAGAGTTAACCTCTTGAATTTGTTTTCTATATATCAATGTAGGTAATAGCTTTCTTTCATACTCTCTCTCTCCCTATGTGTACAAATGTGTACATGCACATACGTGTACTATTACCGCTACGCATTGCAAGATGCCTGGTTTTCTAAATGAATCTGAGATTATTTTTGCATTTCTCTGTTTAAAAATGAATTTTGTGCTTATGCAGAAAGAAAAAGCAGTCATACACACAGTCAGATTAGATTTTGGCCTCCTCTCCTTAAGTCCATGAACCAAAATTAAAAATGTTTGCATGGCACACAGCAATGTGCAGGGTCTAACAGTAAAATTCTTTTCTGGGTTCCAAGTTTCCTGTAACAGTAAGGTGGAAAGAACAGTGCCAAATTGGTTTTTCGCAATTTGAAGTGTGTGATTTCAGTGTTCAACATCTATGTATTCTAGCCATCTGGGGGCAAGAAAGGGCCAGTGAGGGGATATTATGTGGGAATTTGTGCCTTTCCACACTCAAGATGCCACTTTTAGCACATGATGAGAAATGGTCCCAGAGGTCCCACTGAAGGTGTGTGGAGCTGGCCAGGAGATGTGGGTGTGAGTTTGGGAATTTGTGCCACATTTAATATGGGGCCCTTTGAAGACTGAGAAGAAAAATGATAAAAATCTGTATTGATCACCAGCCACTACAGAGGTGCCTTCCCCCTTGTTAATTCCATGTCTCTTCTATAAATCTAAGAAGTGGTTATCTGCACTGTGAGGGGGAGAAAAAGGAGGCTCAGAAAGACCAGGCACTGGCCAGAGGCCACTTATCCGAGATCTGACCCCAGAGCTTTGGAGAGTGGGTCCAGTGCTTGTGGCACACCCTGGGTGCAGTCTCCAGGCACAGGAACTGATTGCGTGGGAAAGAGCCACCTCAGATACTGCCTCAGAACTTGCTAGAATCTTAAAATAATTTACACATGTGTGCTACTTTTGCAAATGGTGATTAGGGACGAATCTAGCAAAAGAGAGTGAAACTAAATATATATGTCTCTCCAAGGATATGCATTTTCTAAATGTAGCATATTTGGGGGCAAATAGGAGAATGGCCCACATCCTCTGTGTGCTATGTCATTTTTGTTAATTGACCTAGTTCTTGTCTCCAAATGCTTTAAAATCCCAACTTTTAGTAGGTCTTTGCCAATTAGTTATGTTTAGAGAGAATTTACTATATATTCTTAGCCCAGTCTTAAAAGCTGACTGACTTTGTTACTAAGCAACAACACTGAGACCCAGGGGTTGCAAGTCTCCCTCAAATTTCACTACTAACTAACCTGATGCTGCTACTAGCCCTGTCACTTTAAAATGACTTCTTTTAGAGGCCTCTGGCTGACTCAGTCAGTGGAGCATGTGACTCTTGATCTTGGGGTCATGAGTTCGAACCCCATGTTGAGTGTAGAGTTTACTTAAAAATAAAATCTTTTAAAAAAAAGCTTCTTTTTAAAACAAGTTAAAGATATTCTAGACAGAGTATTATGTAAGTAGACAGAGTATTTTAGAAATGCTAAACAATGACAACAGCTTTGCCCTGTGTCTGCTAGAAGAAACTGCTACCTGGTACTCCTAACCAAGGACCCCAAATATATGCGTTCAGAAGGTATCTGTGTATCCACAAGCATTCTTGGAAATTACCATATATCTAGTCCACACTCTTTAGATTTGTTGAGGTCAGCTCCACCTTCAGAGATGGATTGTAGAAGTTTTTGTTCCAGTTAGTGCAGGAGATTATTCCAGACACATTTGCTGACCAGCATTTTGCTAATTTTACGTTAAGGAATGGACCCTTTTCTACCCAAATGCAAATTACTCCAAAATGAGATGGGGAGGCTGTTCTGATTAGCGGTATCCCTGAGAGAGCATTAGTCCTTTCCTCAGGCGGCCTCTGAATCCTTTCTCCAACCATGAGCTGCTCTGAGAGCTGCTGGCTCTCGCACCACCCTGTCTGCCCATAGTCTGCTGTGGCGTGCCTGGCCCGGGGGATGCTGGGTCCGGCCTTGCAGCCTGGTGTCCTTAGGCTTATGGCTGCTCAGAGCCAGACACGAGAGTCTCTGTGAGGACGGAAGAAGTTTCCAAACCACCCACAAAGTGCAAGTAAAGCCTTGCACATAATAGCCTGTTTGTTGATTTAGTTGGATGGAAATCTAGAGTTAAGTAGCTACTCAGCTTTCAGAATTTGTGTTGTGCAATCTATCTCTAGATTTTAAATTTTTATCAAGACTCAGAAAGGCTTGAGTAGCAAAGAGGTTAAAATAGTTGAGGGCTTGGACTTAGAGGCCAGAGTTTGGGTTCAAATCTGGACTCTGCTGTCTGTGGTGTCATCTTGGGCAGTTACTTACTCAGTGCCTCTGTTTCCTCATTTGTAAAATGAAAATAATAATAGTACCTATCTTATAGAGTTGTTGTGAGCATTTAAATAAGTGAACATATACCAAGCTCTTAGAACAATCATGTTTGTTGCATATAAAATACTCAGTGCTGCTGATTATTCTTATCATCAATGTCATATTAACCTGTGTTTTGATATTTGAAATTTCCAAGTGAGGAAAAAAAGTTGTACTGCCTGCTATCCAATTTTGAAAAGAAATCAAAGAGAGAAAATATAGACTGAGATTAGAGAAGACATTGCCCTTTTACTTTTTCTTCAGTTCAATTTAAAATTATTATTATTATCTGTACTAAGATGTCAATAATTACATTTTCTACACACTCGACAAAGGAAAACTAGTACCTCTGTGGGACACTCTGTATTTGGAATCAACTTACAGACCTGGGCATAGAGATGAAGAAAGATTTGCAGTGGGAGAAAAGGCTGAGTTGAAAATAAGACAGTTCGAATCGGCAGGGAAACAAAAAGAAAGTAATAATAATGGAGAAAAATAAGAATTGAAATAGAAAACACAGAGAAATCATGATCAGGATATGGAGACGAAGACCCCATTATCTATCTCAATGTGATCTTCTATGCCAACCGATAATTGAAGAACAAAACTTGTTTGGGTCTATCGGCCTTCTCTCTATACCTTAACCAAATGTGCTTACCATCTATAACTCGCCACCTTGAGTTCTTCGCCTTTCTGCACACCAGCTGGAGCAAAGGAGAGGCAAGAGACCTTGATGGTCTCCGCAATTAACCCCTTTGTCAGGAATGTTGTCCCTGGGATCCTGCTCTGGGGAGAGATGGGGTTTGTAACATCTTTGTGTCCCAGGGCTTGAGTTCTGTGATCCTGTGGTTCTGTGAAATATTGAAGGCTAGTAATATTTTCTTTCACACGCAGCCAGTTTCATTTGGGGCCCCTTATATTTAATTTGGAAGCTGCATTTTACCAACCTTGATCTTTTTTTCCTCACTTGGGTTTTTGAGGAATTGAAAGAATAACAAAATGCATTTGTTGTAGGAAAAGGTGTTTTCCTCTGTCTCTCTCTTCTTTCTGTCCCTCATTTGGTAAACAAAGAACAGGTGAGAAACATTAAATGTATTCTTTGCAATGACAGCAATGTACGCTCAGGTTGTCAGACAACATCTAAGCTAAACTGCAGTGAGTATGTTTGGCTCCAGTATTGGTGACTCCCAGGGAGGAGTCCTGCAGCCATTCCTCAAATGCAGCATTCCCTGAGCACTTGTAAAATTAGGAAGTGCATTAAGAAGCCGGTGTTTGAGTAGTTGTTCTGATTGCTGGATGGATAAGCATGTTAGAGGCATTATTTTGAGTTTTAAAGCCAACGCCACTTAATCTCCTAAACTTTAGTGCATTGTAAGAACCAAGAGAAGAAAACGCTGTGTGAGACGGCTTTGATGAATTGGGGTGAACTTATATTCTTAAAGACTGTTCAAAGGCTTACTTGACCTTGGGAATTAGAGTTGACCCGAAATCACCTATCAACTTAACACGCATTTATTTGGTGATTTAGTTAAAACTGCTTGTATAACCAACGGGACTCTAATAAGAGCGATATGTTTACTCTCCTTTCCATGATTATAGACAGTCGATGGCTTTGGTCATAGAAATCATTTCACAGCTTCAGAACAGAATATTCTATAGAACTCTAGATTCCATATAGATCTGTTTCTTCTAATAATATAATATTTTCCTCATTTCTTACAAGGCAGTTTGGATGGAGAACAAAACTGAAAAGGACAAAAAAAAAAATCATGGGAAAGCTGTAGGGCAAATGGAAATGCAGTGTTCAAGGTTAATGAAAAATGTTTGGGGTAACAGGGTTGATGAGAAGGGAGGGAGCCCAGTGGCATGGCACTGGCTGAGAAACCAGACCTCGCCAGAGGCAGCCTGGCTGGTGTGGAAAACCTTGGTGATAAAATGTCGTGGTGGGAGCCTCTGCAGCGTGTGTTAATACAGAAGTTTGGAGACAGAGGGCCTGAATTATGAGCAGCGAATAACATCATAAATGTAGCAATTCTCAAATGCCAAACCCTTGTGAAAAGCAGTTGGATGGAGAAATGCTGGAGCTTTTAAAAGCTCCCTTTCACTCTCTCTCTCTTTTTTTTTTAACTTCATGCAGAACTAATTTTATACACTGTTCATTTGATTTGAAAATGCCAGCGTCTGGGGTATCATTAAAGAGCGTTATTGAGGGAGCCATTCTTGCCAAAGCATTTCGCTTAAAATGCTTATTTGTTCTTATGTCCCTGCAGAGTTGTAGACAGGAAGCACAAAGTATACCTCGATTTACCTAACGCCACTCCTCTGCCTCTGCCAGGAGCAGGTAGCTTCTGTCGGGAGCCTCCTTCTCCCCGGCCTCTAGAGGTGCCAGGAGGGTCGTGGGGGCCACAGTACTTAAGGAATAGACATAAATAGATTTTGAAAGGTCCACCCCAATGTCCTATGACCAAAGCCTCTTGGAATTTCTTTGATTTCTAGTTGACATAAATTAGAATTACACAGGCGTGAAGAGTCCGCCCAGAAAAGATCAGAGAGGCTGCTGGGGGAGGAGAGGCCTCTGTGTGATCCCATTGATTATCCAGCTGCCTTCAGGCCAGGGGCCTCTGTGAGGCTGACTATTATTGATCCACACCATGGAAATAATCGAATTAATTCATTTCTCATCAAACTGCCATTGCTGAGACCTTTCTCCTCACCTGCTCCAGTTCCTGAAGTACTTAGTTGAGGAGTGAAATAGATGATTTCTTTCAATAAGAAATGATTTCTTCAGGTCATAAGAAATTCTTGTGTTCACACAGAGTTCCTCATTTAAATGGTAGAGAGATTTAATCAAATCAATGAGAAGCCAACACAGAAAGCAAGTAATAGAAACCAGTCATCTTTTTAAAGCCAGAAATCTACTTTACAACCTTAAAATATCAAGGGCCAACTTTTGTGTGCCCAATTTAATGTAAAAATATTCAGGGAAAAATTGACCACTGCATTTTTCAGGAAGTAATTATGGTAAGAGAAAGCCTCAACCACCTAAATATTTCTCTGGAGAAAATGGAGTTTTTATCAGCTTGTTTAGGAATCAGGAGCAGGAAAGCCCTATGGGGAAAATAATATAGGACTCTGTAACTAATATACAGAACTAACTGGAAAAAATCAGTTTAAAGGAAAAATAATTTGTGGGGCCCTGTGTCCGGGACTGTTTTGGTAGCAATTCAGCCATGAAACAAAGTGTGTACCTGCAGGGACTCCCCTCTCCCCTGCAACGCATGCACAGCTGTATCCAGGTTGCCCATAGCCAAAATTGAAAATTGAAAATTTATGCCTTATCAAAGAAAATAAAGTGAAAAAACAAAACAAAACATTCTCTCCTAATAAGGCAGGAGTGGTGTTGACTGTGTTCGATTGTGCCATCCTGGGTCTGGGCAACCTAACCATTACCTGGACAGCCCACCCTCGTGTGCTCATCGGAAGAGGGAAGATGAAAAATGGTGAGAGAGCGTGGCTGGCTCGAAAATCTGAACCTCAGTCCTTCACTTGAAGGATCAGCATCTTGTTCCTTTTGCTGATAAAACAGTTTCTCTAGGTGATTTTCACATAGGAACACTTTAAAACACATTTTTACAACCCTCTCCTGATTATCCTTGGTAATTGAAACAGAAAAACACATCAGCTGAAATTCAGAGGTTACCGTACAACCTTACAGTAGCCAAACGTTCCATCTCCTCTTCTTGCGGTCCGATTCACCTGAAAGGCCTTCCTTCTATTTAAGTATTAAGCCAAGAAACACAGCATGGAGCTTTATGGCAGAGGTTAAACTGGTGAGCACTGGTGTCAGACTGCTGGGTTTTCAAATTCTGCTTCCTTCGTTTGACTGTCTGTGGGATTTGGGACAGTTTAATCTCTAAAAGCCTCAGTTTCACCATCTGATTTACTCCATAAGGTTGTTCGGAGATTAAATGAGATATTGCAACAGAGCGCTGAGCCCAACGTCACGCACACTGTAAGCCCTCAGTAAATGTCAATTACTACTACTATTGTTACTTATTTTTATATATATATATATATTATATATATATATATATATAAATCTGTCTGGAGCCTTGTACGTGATATTTAACCATGATATGAACTACCTGGTTCATAAGATCGTAGCCATGAATATCAATTCACATGCTAATATCTTACAAAGAAAAACTAGGCCCCAAGACTAAGCAGTTCTCAGGAACAAATAGAATCTATTTTTTTCATACTTAAAACCCATTAAATAACAATTATACTTATAAAGGAAGAAGAAATTCAGAGACCAGCAAGTCACAGTCCTTTCTTGTGAACAGAGTAAAGGCTTGCCAAGGTAGATGGCCACGTAGTGTCCAGGCTGGACTTGCTTGGTTTGCTTCTTCAGGAAAATCAGCATCTCCCCTGGAACCCTTTCAGGGAATGTGCTGTGAGCAACTGGTTATGTTTCGTTCACTTCTGTTACGGGATTGATGTATAGTGAAATTTTCTTTTTTTTTTTTAGAAAGGAGGAAGGAGAGGGTCTGCTGTTCCCCAGATGCTGTAGGGTGAATAGAATGTTATGTTGGAGCTTGCCTGAAGGCCCCCAGGAGCGTCATTGCTTTGCAGTAAATAATCTCCTTGGAACTTTGATTTGGCTTAAGTAATTATATGAAAGAATTAGGTTGCAGGATCATATTATTTTTCTAATTTAGAAATAGGAAAGGTAACAACAATTTCTTAACAGGGCTCAGATTAGATCCCAGAACTCCTAAGCACCTGATTCCACAAAGTAGAAGCCAGGACAGCTTGCAGTGGCTCAGGAGACAGGGACGACTGCCCCTCGGGAAGAAACCTGGCTCAGCCTGCACAAGAGGCCTGGCCATTCAGTAGCAGGTTTGCAGGGAAAATTTTGTTTGGCAAGTAGTTTTTCAAGAAGAAACCTAAACTCCCTCCCCTGCCCCAATTTTTATCATCTATTTTATCTGTTTATTAAGAGCTATCCGTTGAGCCGCTTACTGTGTTCCAGTCATTGTGGTAGGTGACAGGTCAGAAAAAACAGTGAATGAGACAGTTCCTACCCCCACGGAGCCCGCAGCCTCCTGGGGGAGACAGACAAGCAAGCAGACAATTATAGTGCAGTAAGACTGCAAATTAATTGTCAGAAATGGCACCCCAAAGTATATTTCTTGTACATAAAGATCCTTGCTTTGATCCCACATCTTCTTGCAACCTCTGCGGTTCTGTTTTCCGCCACTCTACTGATTCCGCTCTTTCCGGCGTCACTGGTGACTTCCTCATCACCACATCCAGTGGCCACTTCTCTGTCCACAATTTGCTTCATCTCCTAGCAGCTGCATCGCCGTGGTAACCATGCCCTCCTTCATGACAATGCTTCTCTCTTGCCTTCAGTGTCACCATGCTCCTGGCTTTTCTGTCTCTGCCTCCCGTACTGCTTCCCTCATCTGTGAAGTGGAAATAAAAATAACACCTCTCTCTTAAACTATGGAGAGGATTAAATGAGTGGATGTGTGGAAAGTCCCTTACGTGACGCAAGCAATAAACATTAGCACTTATTTGCTGCGACAGTGAATGCTTACCTTCCTCGTCCCCATCCCTCTCCTCCTCATTAGAATGTAAGATCCATGGCTTTCTCCTTCTGTATCGTATTGCCAGACCCTGCCACAGTGGCTGGTACATGAGAGTTGCTAAACAAGTGTGTACTGGAGGACGGGTGGATGCATTGTGTTTCTCCTCTGCATTCTGGGTAGCTCCAAGGTTCTGAGGAGGTTCTGAGGAGTCTCTGGGAATGACAGAGTGGGCGGGGGACCTGGTCCTTACCTAACTTCAACCAGGGCAGCCCCACTTTCGTTGCTTCATTTATTGAGTTTACTTATTTGGTTTCTTTCTTTATTTTTTTGGTTTGCAGAAATATTGTACAGCTACAAGCAAGTTTGAAAAACATTAGGTCCCATTTCCTCCTAATAGTTTTATAGGTTATAAGAAGTGTCTGGAGGGGCGCCTGGGTGACTCAGTCGGTTGGGCATCTGCCTTCGTCTCAGGTCATGATCCCAGGGTCCTGGGATGGAGCCTCGTGTTGGGCTCCCTACTCAGCAAGGGAGTCTGCTTCTCCCTCTCCCTCTGCTGCTCCCCCTGCTTGTGCTCTCTCTCTCTCTCTGTCAAATAAATAAAATCATTTTTTAAAAAAGAAAGAAGTGTCTGGACAGAGGGAAATAAATGACTAAGAAAGATGATACCTTGCATTTAATACCAGTTTCTGAGCTGGGGAATTCTGAGTGTAGCCAAAAGACCCTGGGGTTCAGGACAATCATGGACAGACTTCAGGCATCTGCTGTATGATTGGACTCCAAGCCCTTCAGAGCCTAACCCCAAAATGCTCTGATTTATGTAGAGTCTGTCTTCTGAAAACCAGAAATATCACTTGTTTTCAGGTTTTCTCATCTACAGATTTACAGATCACTTTTATGCAGAATACATTTTTGCTGGTAATAAATTTGTTTTAGGAAACAGGTCAAATCCATCAATTCAACCTGATAGAAACCGCCATTTTAGAAAGATATTTTTTCATTAGGTGTCCACTGGTGATTACCACTGCCCTAGGTTTTATGTAAGAAAATAAAAACCGAAATCAAGAAAGCCATTAAACATAAAAGACAAGACGTTTTTAGTTCTGAGAGTCTTCTTTCTCGACTGTGTTTTTCAGCTTAACTTTGAGAGTTGAATTTAGAAACACCCAGATGTGTTCTATAAATACATTGCACTTACCGCTCAGTTAGTGAGTACATTAATTATCTTATTAGGGCCCAGTGTTTCTCAAATAGTCAGTCTTTTGCTGAACCATTTAGAGCTTTGCAGATGACTCCCCAAGTGGCTTTCTCCATCTTGATGCCCCACACAGGTCTGCTTTGGTTCTCATATGTGCCGCACATCAATTCTATACAAAAAAAGTGAAGATTTGTGCAATAGATCAATTCCATGGCCAGTGGTCTGTGACTTTGGAATGGACTACGCAAGGCTATACTAGAGCTTACACTTGACTTGAAACATCCTTCTTGGTAGAAGATTGCTTGGTGGAACAGGGAATGAAAATGTCACTAATTTCTCTCTCTGACAGTCTGGTTGTTGGACTCCTGTCACACTAATCTCTAATTAGAGGCTTCAGGTTGGCGAGCCCTGATTCTCACTTAACACTGCAGGCTTTTCTGTGATCCTCATCCTCCCAGGTTCTTTGCTGCTTTCTCACTGTGCTAATTCAAGTGAATAGAAAGCAATGCCAGTGTTAACAGGCAGCCCACATTTCATGAAAAAGAGACAGCATGAAGCCAGGCCTGTTGTGATATTGACAGAGCATAGCACTTCCAATCATTGCAGATTCTGAAATGGAATGACTGCGTTTGACAAAGTTGACTGAATTTATGAGCCTGCCTCTGTCAGGTTCATTGCATTCTCAGTATCTGTCTCTTTCTATGCTTTGGGACTTTTAGATGAGTTTTTTGCCACCCAAGAGTAATATTTCTTACCTCTCTCTATAAAAAAATACATCCTTAAAGGCCTCAGGCCAGTAGTATGAGGTGCATGCATGAGCGTAGTGCATTGTGGGTGGCCTAGAATCAATCAGCTGATTCCCATATTTAGCAGGTGGCCTTTAGTCTCCAATAAGATAATCATTTTTTCTTCTTAAAATTATATCAAATACTTAGTCATGTGTGCCCCGTCCTCCCACCTCGTGGGTGGTCCCTTGAGGAAGCACTGCATACATCCAGGTGACAACTGCATTTAAGGGAATCTTCCCTTCCATCAGCTATTGGGAAGGTCAGGAGGTGGCCTCCTCTGGCTGTGCCCAACTAGAGTTCCAATACTGATGATAAAGGAGAGGGAACCAGTCTGTTTTTACCACATTCAAAAAACATAACTTTTGCTTCATGTAGTGATGAGTATTTGTAAAAAGATGGGCTAATAAGCTGTAGGAACAGCAGTTTCTTTTCTCCAGAAGCCCTGACTCAGTTTAATATAGAGGGCAACGTGGGAGGCAAGTGCTTACTTGTTGTCTTTAAATACTCTTACTTCAGACCTTGCCATCAGATTCGCTAGAGCGAAAGTCACCTGTGCCCTCTACAAGCTCTTCAGTTGAAAGCTTTAGACCAGTAGGTCTCAAACTGAACTGCACATTGAAATCTCCTCGGGGGAGGGGGGCTTTAAAAAATGCTGGTGCCTGGGTCCCCCTCCCCCAAGATTCAGATACGGTTAGTCTGGGATATGTCCTGAGCATCGGGACTTTTAAAAGATCCCCAGGTGGTTCTAGTGAGCAGTTGGGCTGAGATCCACTGTATTCTTGTTTGTGCTCTTGGTTGCAGACACAGTTTAGCTCATCCCACGTCAATAAACACATGTTGAACATTTGTTATGTATGAGTTACTGTGGGGTTCGTGGAGACGGACGTGGTTTGACTGGGAGGCAGAGGGAAGGAAGAGAGTGTGAAGTTGCCTGTAGAGCAGGTGCTTCGGCTCACGCCTAGAATCATTTTCACAGCCCTCACCAGTCTGGGGAAGACCCTTTCTCTTCATTGTGGGCTCTGCCCACAGTCTGTTCGTGCCTCCCGAGCTACTATTGTATCCTCCTCCAGACTTCTGGGAAGCTTAGCCTTGCTGCTGAAGAGAAAGGTGAGGTGAGAGAGTGTAAAAGTTGCTCCAAATTTTTGGTGTCCTGGACCTCTGTGTTCTAACGTAGGGAAGCATCAGCAAGATGTGACATGTCACTCAAACAGGGACGTGAGAAGTCCTGCTGCAAAGGGAGGGAAATAGAATCCCCGAAGAGAGCCTGGTGCATGATGTTGGCTGTGCAGGGTCCCAGGAAAATCAAAGTATCATCTGCTGTTTTATTCTTTTCTTAGTATCCTATTTAAAATATTTTAAACTGCACTTAGATGACTCATCTCATTTACATGCAAATTTGACGTATTACTAGAATTCACATTACCCTCATTTTATCCATTTTGATATGTGCCCATCTCGGGGCCGGTGGGCACTTGCTTAAAGAGCAGTTGGGCCTCATTTGAATATACATTGTCCACGATGACTTTTGCTACACCTTGTGAATGCCAGGTTCCACAGATAACCCAACAGTTTCCCAGAGAGCCAAGAAACTCAGAGAGAAGCAGATTCCAGAGGCGTATTGCCCGACAGACAACACTCTGCCTCTGGGCCACCAGGAGTCAGCCCCTGGGGCTGTTAGCAGTGAGTGACATTGCCCAGGGAGTCTGTAAAGAATGACAGACCAGTGTGAGGACAAGAGCCCTGAATTAGGAAAGGGTGTGCTATTTGCAGCACCTTCACAGATGTGCTGTGGGTTCCTTACTTCCCCCCCTGCAGAGAGAGGGGTCCGTTTTCTTCACCCTCCTCTCCTCAGAACAGAGCTATGTGAAACAAGAGTTACTTCGCTTATACCCTTGAGTTTGCCAGATGGGCTGGAGAAACATTGCCTTAACAAAGCTTACAAAGTAAGAGACAGATTAGTGAGTTTTTTTGGCTCATGAACGGGTTTCCTTTCTTCCCTGAATAATATGTGTGTATTTAACACATATGTACACAGGCTGATGCCTCTTTGTCCTTCAAAAGTTCAATTACATACCACTTCTTTTAGAAAGCCTTTTCCCGCCCTCCTGGAGAAGGCTGGGTACCTCTGTCCACAGCAACCTGCGCTTTCCCTAGAAAGCACTTCTCCGGCTTTGCTGTGGCTGATGTGATTGTCCATTTTCCCTGCTCCAAGAGGACTGTGTCATTGTACCTCTGGGACACAGAAAAATGTCTTGATGAGCCAGAGACTGAAGGGAAAAGTGATGCCTGTTTATGTCACGGGGCAGTGTGCCCTGCCAGGGGGTCCCTTACTAGTCCTGCAGCATCATCACATCTCTGTCATGTTTCAAAGTCTCAGACAACCACAGCTCCAAACAGAATATTCCCCAAGCCAAGAGAGATCCATTACAATTTACATTCCCACAGAGCAGCCATTTTGAAGAAATTGTAAAGGACTTTGAAATGTATTTATATGTAAATTGAAATCATATCTCGTCATGTAGATGAAAAGTGCGCGTCAGTGAACATTTTACTGGGCAGGTGATGGGCTAGGCCCCAGTCTGGCACTTCCTGCACATCACTGTACCTGTGTGCTGGGCCAACATGGCACAGGGCAGAGAACATTTGTATTTAGGGGTCCTGGATTCAAATCCTGACTCCCATTTGCCAGCTGTGTGACCCTGTGTGAAATACCAGTTCTTTCTGAGCCACATTCATCCATAATAAGGAATATTAATGCTTATATGCCTGGAAAATAGTAGATGCTCATTGAATATTTTCCCCATTCCTTCTGTACTGGAATGGGGACATACTTCTGTTTTGCTTCTAGTGGTCATTAGGATGAAAAATTACCAAATTATGTTCAAGCATTTTGCCAAAGTATAAGCCATGCTTAAGAGTGGAAATGTGTTTGACTCATCCCCTGCTGCATGAGTACCGAATTCTGATGAGTACAGTGTTTCTTAGCGGCAGCATGGGACAGTTTGTGTTGAAGAATTTTGCCTTGTCTGGGACTGTACTCTGAGTCACGGTATTACTTTCATGCTGTCTGGAACAACAAATGCCAAACCCCACAATGATGACAAAACCAACAACAACAAAAAGCTCCTCAGACTGCCATTTGTCCCCAGGTAGCAGTGAAGGCAGGTAGAATTCCCAAAGCCCAAGAAATTACAGGAGGTAGAATCGTTTTGAGTCAGGAGATCTGCCCACAGTTCCCCTTCTGCCACCAGATAACTGTGACATGAGAGGCGACTTTAAATGTCACAAAATTTCAGAATCTTCTGTGGGGCCCTCCTGGGTCCACCACGCTGAGCAGGGTGCTGATGCTGTAAGCAGAAGCATTAAGTCTTCTGCACCATGTAGTTTTTGCAGAATTTTGGAAACCAGCTCATATCTTGGGACCATTCACATCATTCCCAGTGTTATCCAGCCAGTGTAGTATGTCACTGATCTCCAGGACGGAAGGCTGCCATCACTTAACTGAAGCATAGCTTGGGCATATCCTGAGTACTGCCTGACAGCAGCATGACCCAACAAATACGGCTGAACCACCATCATGAGCTCCTTTGGTCTCCTGTGCAAAATAGTTGGAAACCCCAGGGATATCTGGAGAGAGGCACCTGATGATGTCACATGGAAAGGAGAGTAGCACAAAGAATCACCTTGGGTATGAGCTTCAAAGGACGAAAAGAGTCTGGGGCCGCCATAATGTCAAGACTTTAGAGACTGCTACCACTGTAGCTGGAACAGTCTGGGAACAAGGTGAGCTTATCTCCACAATGTCTGGTGCAGTACTAATTGGTGCTTCTGTGTTTGCTCAATACCTGTTCATTGAATGACTACTACATTAATTGAGCCAGCAAATATTTATTGAGTCGTTACTAAGTGCTAGGCATCTATAGGTGGTAGGGATTCGGCAGTGAACAAAACCAACAAAAACTCCTGTCTCTTGAGCTCATAATCTAATGGGGTGAGAATACAGCGGGCAGCGTGCATAGGACTGAAAACAAAGGGATGACTCAAATACCCTTTGCTGTTAAGGAACTTACAGTCTAGCAATAATACAATACATGTTATTGTTATTGGTATTTTCAGTAGTGGTCACTTTTTGCAGGGAAACTTTCTCCATTTAGAAAAAAAAGTGATTTTAAGTGTTTTATTATATTCATAAGTGTGATTTTAATATACTCAGGTGTCAAATATTTCCCTCTTAGAAGAAATATGTCCTATTTTAAAACGTAAGGCAAAGCGGAAATAAGAATCACATAATATAAATGGCTTCTTCAGCAAATTTTATCAGAAATAGTATTTTTTGAGCCATAGGTATCATTGGGGAGATAGTTCAGGCTTGGGTTTACACTTAGGTGGAACTTTCTGGGAAAGTATTGATAAGGAGGTGAAACAGCGGTGTGATGGTCTAGATAAATTAGTTCAGCTGAATCTAAGAAGCTCTAAAGGTTCTCTCCTCACCCTTCCGTAGTAGCAGCAGCAATAGAATGAAACTATGGTGTGATTTACCTTAATTAGCATAGCAATTTACCTCACATTTTCAAAAAGTGCTAATAGATGTTAACTCAAAATAGATTAAAATACCAGACAAATTGCTACTACCTTGAAAAGAGTTATAATAATTTTGAAAATGTAAATTATGGTTATGCAGTCTTTGGAGAGAACTATAAAATCCAATCTTTCTTATATTTAAAAAAAAACCTGTGGTACATACTTTTTTCCTTTAATCACAGTAATTTCTTCAAATGATA
Organism: Ailuropoda melanoleuca; assembly: GCF_002007445.2. NCBI lineage: Eukaryota > Metazoa > Chordata > Mammalia > Carnivora > Ursidae > Ailuropoda > Ailuropoda melanoleuca. The sequence goes on along the minus strand of NC_048220.1, from coordinate 78,183,463 downwards.
CCACTGCATATTTCTTTAGGAAGATAGGCTGCATTTTTCAAATCTCCTGTGTAATATAGGAGTTGCCATTGATAGTTTTCAGCAAGAGGCAAAGAAATTGAATACAGAAAACCAGGGATCATGGGGAAATTTTTAAAAATTCATCTATGTTCCTTTTTTATATTACACACATTTTATGAGTTGGAACAGAGAATGGTTCTTTTCATTCTAGCAAGTGGAGTTGTGCATGACAAAATGTCTGCAGAAATGTGTATGTAGGCGTAACGATTTAAAATGATTTGGACTCTCCTGGTGTCTTACACCAAACTCTTTCTCTAAGGCACCAAAGTGCTTATGGATTCTATACAAAGAGGTGAGCATAATTTGTACTTCTGAGGAATAAATGAAAATAACTTTAGTATAAAATTTGTCACACCATATCGCCAGGAGACACTATAAGTAAAAGATAGAACCTTCCCTAGTGAGAACACGTGTATTTCCCCTGAATAGCTTCTGCCCAACAAAGCTCTAAAATGGAATATTTGCATTTCCCCCTCTGCTTTGTTTTCTAGAATTTACAGAGCACAGTTAGCAAAAAGATTGCTTAGAAGACATGTTATATCCACAGAGGATTACTTGTTCTGTTTTTTCATACAGCCACATGAAGCCAAGTTACTGTCTGTTCTTGCTCATAACCTGTGAGAAAGCCAGAGAGCTAATACACTCTGTCTTCCCAGGTACAGGTAGACCTTACTTAATGCAACAGAAATGGGTAAATTGAATTTTGGTAGATCAAAGGATATATAAAAGACATTGGGGGAGCTGAGAAAATAAATTAACCTGACCATGAAAGACTTTACCAAGTGAACAATTATCCCCTCATTGATGTACTTCATAAATTTATCTTCAAATACCAACTTTGCTTAAGGTGAATTGTATCTCTCTTCCTGCAAAACAGTTATCACATGAGATGTTTTCTGTTTTTAAAAATTGAATCTCCAAAACAAACTGCCTGTCAGCCCTAGGTGTAGGACTTTATACACGCCTGTGTGTACGTTAGAAAAGACACAGCACAGAAGACAGTCCCCATCTCTAGGGTGGGTTTAAATGTCTTCTCTCCTCCATTCTTTCATCATCTCTTCTCAGGTAGTTGTTCCTTGAATACCTAGTGGCTTGGGCCACTTGCAATGAAATGTAGATTTTCTGGGCATCCTCTCTGACCAAATGACTTCAGTTCTTTCTTAATGAGACCTGAATCCTTATGGGTTTGTTGATGGCCGGAGGGAAGAAGGTAACCTAACAGCAGAATGGGAACATCATGTAGAGAAAACGGGATTTTCTGAAAGTAGGTATTTAAAACCTGGGCTATTTCATTAATGAAAGCTCTGGAATCTCCCCCAGAGAACAATAAGATATAATGGACTCTGCTTGTCTATGAGGTATGTTTAAAGGTTATTTCTTGCCCCGTGATTATTTTATTTTGAGCACTACAACTAATGTTTGTTATCAGAGCTTATTTCTGAAATTATCTCAGAAATTGAACAATGTTGAGCATCACTATAGAGAATTGGTCACCCTAACATATCGCTAATTAATTCATGCACTTAATAACCATCTATTGAGTGCCTGCTGTAATAACAAGAGCTACCATTTGGGGACCTATTTAAGTCACTCACAATGTTAAGTATATCATTACACTTAACCCTTATAACAATCCGATGACTTAAGTACTTTTATCTTGTGTGTATAGTTGAGGAAACTAAATCTTGAAGAAATAAAGTGAAACCAGGGTTCTAACCTGTTTCTGGTTGACTATGAAGTCCATGATGTGAACCACAGTTGCCATGTTTCTTCCCTGCGTTGTGCACAGCTTGATAGCCTTAAAGGTAAAAGGCAGTCCCCTCATCCCCAGAGGCTTCTGTTCAGGTGGAAGGGACAGACAAGTAAAGAGATGATTGCAATATTAGAGTGCTTAAGTAAAAGAAAAACCACGCAGGGTGCCCACCACAGGTGCACAGGGAAGGGGGTACCTAACCCAACCTCTCTGGGAGATAGGCTTGCTTAGGGAAGACTTCCTGAGGGAGGGAATTTCTGAGCCAAATAGGAATTCCTTGGGGAATCATTGATCTTTGTGATTAGTATGTTGAGTGTATGGCTTTGCCTTGCTTTGAGTTTCTATTTTTTATTTATCATTTGATATTTATTTTATCATTCATTCACTAATCACTAGGCCTGACTTAGGGATACAAAAACGATCCCGGCTCTTATGGGTTGTACATTGGAGCAGGAGAAATAGATATTAAATGAAGCAATTATAAACTAACTTTATAAGTGCTATGAAGGCAAAGTGGACTATGTTAAAAGAATAAATAACCTGGAAACCTTACCTAGCTTGGGGAGGGGAGCAAGGATAGGGCAGTGATCAAAGTTTCCTGGGGAAATGACACTGACGCGAAGAACTCAAAAATGATTAGCAAGTAGGCATAAGGAAGGGGTTTTTAGGTGAAACTGGGTTAAAAAGGTATTCCAGGAAAGAGAATACCATGTTCAAAGACCCTGAGGCCAGAAGAAATTTGGACAGTTTGATGATCTGAAATTAAGTCAGGTGACTGGAGTATCAAAAATATTCTAGAGAGATAGGCAGGGCTAGATGGTGCATGACCTTCTCAGTGTTTTGTTCTAAGCTGCCTCAATTCAAGCAAGACTTAGAGCATAAATTTAAATTAAAAAATTAAAAATACTGCATAAAAATCCTCTTAGGGCCATCAGTTCATATTCTCAACTCTAATTTGTTTATCAGTTTTTCCTTTTTATTTAAAATTATTTTCTTCTTGTTTTTGAAAACAATGTTGTATGCTGTATCTGTATCACAAAAAAGAACTACATGGTTTGATTGAATTTGGAATGAAAGTTGATTTAAATACAAGCAAGTCTTGAATAGAGAGGTATTCTGACAGATTAAGTATTATCAATGCAATGTTGGAATATCAATTCTCAATTTAAAAAAAGATTATATATAACATAGTTTTCCAAATCACCCAGGAAACATCATGTTATTTCAGAAAAGTGCAGATGACTGAATGTCATGGTCATCATACTTCTAAGCAGGCTTTCAAAGCAAACAGCAAGGGTTTGATGTTGTTTTAGGTTTTTCCTGGTGGTCCTGATCTTTTTTGATAATGGACAGACATGGAGAGGGAGCACAAAATTGTGTATTATAAGCACCTTCTTTCAGACCAGCTTACTCAGTATAAATGAAATATTGATGTATTTGAAAATGCCCAAGTGTTCGATAAAGGTTTTAAATAAAACTACCTAAAAGTTGTGGTTCTTAGGTTAATCATTTATTTATCTGAAGGATGAAGGAAGCTGTCTGCTTCTGTGATATGAACTGCAATCAGCTTAAAAATAATTGACAAATTAATCCCTTCACAGCACAGCAATTGTAAAGGTGTTAGTTTTAATTAGGCCTGTCTGATTGCCTTGTCTAATCAAGAATCAAGGTGGTATCTTTGATGGTTAAGGTCTGTTGGGGCCATCCCTGACCTGCCAGCCATGTATGTTTTAATTATTGATTCCTCACATTTCAGCCCTTTTCACAAAGGGACTTAAAGTTTGCAATACCTTAACATTTAAAGGAAAGAAAAATAAACATTTTCCCTAACACTTCTATCTGGAATCCTGTGGATCTTCTCTACCCGTCTACAGTTTTGTCCTGAAAATGCTGTCAGGTCGATGATGAAGTCAGAGGCACGTAAGAATGCTATCTTACTGCTTGCCTCTCCTCCCAAGCACTAGCTTTTCAATGGGCATTGTTAAGATCTCAGTAAGTCACTATCATTCATGCTTCTAGAAAACACATTTGATTTCTTGATATCGTATGTCTTCTTTAAAAATCCCCAAGGGTGAATGCCAGTACGTAGGACATCAGGAAGGTCAGACAAAAAGGAACACGTATCTTATAAAATGCTTTCTCAGGCTGCTGAGAAGGAATGAGGTGAGAGTTCCTGGTGCCACCATTAGCACACCGGAGAACATGGGCAGCAGGTGGTTTCAGCGGTCCCTGTGTGTGACGGCGGCTCTTCTGTGGTTGCAGGTCAATGAAGTGACAGTGGAGCAGCTGGTGCAGCAGTACCCCCACATCACCTTCAGCACAGTGTTGCAGGACTGCAAGAGGACCTTGGAGAGAGCCTATCAGATGGGCTGGACCCCCAACATGTCTGCTGCCTCCTCCTAACACCCCTGCTCGTGCGTACGTCCACTCGGATCATTCAGCAGGGTGGAGAGGAATTGGAGATCTGGGATGAGTGATCCCTTGGAAAGGTTTTAACTGTTCCATGTCTACGGGTGTACCCCAGTGTGTATATTTGTGTCTTGTTTGCATACTGCATAGCATAAGCGCAACTGCTATTCGTTCCCAGGTGAGCCGGGGGTTTTTTTTCTTAAAAATTAAAGATTTTGAAAGCCACAGACCCCTTAGTTTTTAAGTTCAAAAGCTTATTTCTCTAAAGAAAAAAATTTTTTTACTGTAAAACCAAAAATCTTTGGTCTATTATTTTGAGCTTTTAATTACTGCCTCTTGAAGATGCCGCAACATGAAGGCATGTGCCTTCTCTTTTGATGGATAGAATTGTGCACTTCTCCTGATGAAGACCAGACCAAAAGTGATGTTGCACTAATTAGAAACCAGGAAACCAGTACTTTGCAAAGTTTCAGGCACATGCACACACATATGTTCTCACACCCCCTTCTATACGTGGACACGTGCATGTGTACACAAACTCCAGGGCAGTTTCTTTCTAGATCGTTTCCTGACAGAGGGGCCTTCCTCAGGTCACTGAGGGCGCATGTCATCCACTGTGGCTCTGCCTCAGTCCATCCACAGGGGGCTGACTTGAGATCTCTAAGTGAGGTAGGAACTAGAGAAAACAAAGCCTTCTCTGACGTTTTTCTATGGAGGCAACAATCTGAAGTCCCCTGGCCACAGCTCACAAAAGTTAATTATTCATTATTCTGCAAATGTGTTCTGTTGAGTCCTGAATATTTTAGTTAAGTTTTATGTTAACATTGTATTAGCTTTTATTTCATGGATAGTAACTGGTCCGGATATATTTTAATGATATTTGGAGCTAACCTTAGCATTATCCACATTAAAGGCACCAATGTAATTAATAGTGTGCAGTTATTTAAAACAAAACAAAACAAACCTACAGATCATTTAATTATTTTTGTTAATTTTGGTAATTATGAAAGTATATTCCTGAGATTTGGAGGGAGTCACGTGAATAGAAGATTGATGAGTAGATACAAGTAGACAATCTTTCTATTAATTTCTTCTTCTTCTTTTTTTTTTGCTTTGCTTTGGGCGTTAGAACAGGTTTTTTGGATATATGCATGTTATTTTTGAATAGTTCTTGTGCTACTGCAAAGATCTATTGCTGGTAAATGTATGAGTTAAGAGGCAAAATTAGAAAATCTTTTCATTAAGATTCTGTTTACACTCGTCAGAAATAAGCATTTTTTTGTTTAAAAGATTGCCAGCTTTCAGTTAAGACAATGTCTATCAGTAAATGAATATATGTTTTGATTTCACACATCTTCACAATTAATTCATAGTAGGGACTCAGGCTCAAGTAAACTTTCCTGTGTCTAGATTTATAATCAAGACAGCAGGGAGCCTTTTTAAGCTAAAGAGTGATTATCTTTCACAGTAGAGCTAGACACAGAACCCCGCCCTGTGAGATTGCTATTTATTCTTCCCCAACATGGACGTAACTGTTTCTTTGGTCTTTAACAGATATACTAAGGTTTGAGTTTCACTTTCAGTAAGTCCCAATATGACTCAAATGATACTAGCTGTAAGAAACAAAATATAGCTTTACATTCAAATACCATTCACTTATTTATAATGATTCCTGTTTTGTAAACACTGTTTCCTTTGATTATGTCAACATGTTTCTGATGTGGCATGTTTTTTTGCTTTTAATCCCAATCAGTTAAGAAAACCTAGTTAGTAAGCACCAAGGGTATTTTTTCCATCACTAAATAGGTTACTAATTTAATTTCAAAGGGATAAAATTTGTGTAAGAAAAAAAACCTGTTTATTATTAATAAAAAAGTTCTTGCACATCAAGTGGTATTGTTTTCATATTCATTTCCCCACCACTGAAAAATATTTTAATTCACAATATTTTAACTGGTTTTTAATCCAAAACTAATTTATAAGACACTATGTATAGTAATAGTAGCTTGAGTGAATAAGCAAAAGTTTAATTTTTATATATGTCACACTATATTTTAAATAGTTAAAAAAGACAAAAGAAGGGAGAGCCATTGATGACACAGATGGTGCCATTTCAGTTCAAAGTTGTAATAATCTTTAAAGTGTTACAGTTCGGTTGTCAAACGGTTTCAGAAGTGTATAATTGATTTTTTTTAATGTTGCATTGTTTGAATCTAAAATACAGCACTATAACATGCTTTAGCTTGGGGGGTGGGGTGGGGTGGGCGACTTGCACTTATTCTTTAAGATGTTGACTAATCCAGAAAGCCTGATGCAACATAACCTGGAAAACTGCTTCGGTATATTTGTAGAAATCTGTAGAAATATCATATCCAGCCTCAAAGCATTAATCTCAAAAAAACAACCAGGAAAAAAAAAAAGCATCACCTTGAGTGATCCTGTGATGGTTGTTGAATGTGTTCTCATTAGACGCTTTGAAATGAGGCTTACAATGATTTCTGGGCAATATAGAGTTTCTTGTTTTGCTTAGAATGTCATAAATATATGTGAACACGTTTAATGCAGGGCTTTTTATCCTCTCCAAAATGTCAACAGTATTTTCAGAATAAAGACTATGAAATATATTGCTGTAGTGAAAAATTCTGGTCCTTTGTCTTTAATGTCTTTTTGAGTGGATAAAGGAAATTCACCCAGTTTGTAGTTTCTATATTTCCGTGAATCTTTTGACCTTGCAATGGGTTGCAATAAAAGAGAAACAAAACACTGCGTCTTTTGTTTTATTTTAAAGACAACAAATGGCCTCCCGGATGCTGGTTGGGTGTGATGCATGCAGTGGTCCGTGTCCTTGTGTGTTTCACTACTGACTTTATGTAGGTCGGACTAACCAGAATAATAAACAAGCCTGGGTTTAGGAGGTTCTAATTTGGCCAGTGATTACTGAGATAGGTTAAAACCTTAAGCAAGTGGTTTGTTTAAAATCCCATTCCCTAGGGGCGCCTGGGTGGTGCAGTCGTTAAGCGTCTGCCTTCGGCTCAGGGCGTGATCCCGGCGTTCGGGATCAAGCCCCACATCGGGCTCCCCTCTCAGCAGGAGGCCTGCTTCTTCCTCTCCCACTCCCCCTGCTTGTGTTCCCTCTCTCGCTGGCTGTCTCTCTCTGTCTAATAAATAAATAAATAAATCTTTAAAAAAATAAAAAATAAAATCCCATTCCCTAAAGACTCATTCATTTGCTTAGCCATTTATTCAACTTTTCAAAAACAAATAAATACATGTATTGAGAAAAAAATATGTACCAGGCACTGGCCATTTAGTGATAAACTCATTGCCATCCTCAGGTTTCTCCTAGCCTAGAAAAGAGACGTTCTTGAAAACTAGCAATAGCAGTGCAGTACGATAGGTGTAATAATGGGCATAATTAGACGGAACACATAAGATACAATAGCAGCTTTGGGAAGGAAGAGCTTCACAGAAGAGGTACTTTTAATGAGGGTTGAAGGAGTAGCAGGAATTTACCAAACTTACTGTGGGGAGGGAAGGGAGAACAACCTGGAAGATGGAAAAATATGTGCAAAGGCCTGAGGGAATGAGACAGCAAGGCAAGTTCGGGGTGTTTGAGGTAACCAAGTCAGGCAGACGAGTATGTGTTCTGTAGGCGCAGGGGGTAGGAAAAGCCTCGACAGAAAAATAAGGGCTAGCTAACCATAAACTCTTCATTGGCTGCTCAAGAGACTAGACTTGTAGGAGAGATCATTTCCACTTAGGAAAGTCTTGCCCTAAATTCTTTCAACAAGTAGAAATTTAAATGCAGGACTTCTATTTCTTTCCATATGCTAGAATGAAGATCCTAAAAGATTTTCTGCTATGTAACATCTGAAACTCTTCAGTAAAATATTCTTAAACACTTTTAAATGACTAGATGTGCCTGCAGGAAAGCAAAAGAAACCTTTTGTGGCCAGGAACTTAGTAAGAACCCCAGTCTAGAGCAGGGGTCAGGAAACTATGGCCCCAGGCCAAACATGGCCTGATGTGTATTTTTGTAAAGTTTTATTGGAATACAACTTGTTTGTATCTTGCACGCACTTGTTTATGTATTGTCCTCGGCTGCTTTTATGCTACAACAGCAGAATTGAGTGGCTGTGACAAAGGCCATACAATCTGTGTTTTAGAAAATCACCCCTCCTGGCTGATTCTGATGCCTGGAAAACTTCTATCTCTAGAGAAGCTCGGAAACTAACAAAATATGGGAGACTGTATTGTTCACTGTAGCCTAGAGAATGTGCACAAAACTTCGGGCCAGTGAATAATAGGGAGGCAAATCAAAAGTTCATCTCACATAAAGGCAGAATCCCAAAAAGCAACACCCTTTTACAAATAGTGAACTAAAATAAAACACAAATTGAAGACACAAACAGTAAGGAAAATTGTCATTTTCAGCCTTGGCTATTCATGGGTTTGTGGGTTTTGTTGTTGTTTTCTTTTTTAAGGTTTTCTTGAAAATTAATAGCCACCAGCTACCATTTACCTGGTTTAGTACCTGAATCTATACTATTTGCATAGATTGTATTGCTTATTTGTATTTTTATTTATTTATTTGTTTTCTCCTAGAAAATTTATTGTATTACCATCTCATTTAGCAATACAGTCTATTTGGTATTTTTTTTAATAATTATTTTTTATTATGTTATGTTAGTCACCATACAGTACATCCTTAGTTTTTGATGTAAAGTTCCATGATTCATTACTTGCATATAACACCCAGTGCTCCATGCAATATGTGTCCTCCTTAATACCCATCACCAGCCTATCCCAATCCCCCACCCCCTCCCCTCTGAAGCCCTCAGTTTGTTTCCAAGGTGTCGTTTCACGAGTGCTCACTGCCTGACAAAAGCAGACAAAAATCATCCCTTGAGAAAAGTACCCTTTAATCCAGGCCTTAAAAGAAACCTCACAAATAGAGTGGCAGCAAATATAAACTTGCAATCTAAAATCACAGAGAACAACAGAAAATGAGCCAGCACTAGTGCAAGTCAACAGAAAAAACAAACAATAGACCCCCATTCTCAAAGGCTTCAATATTAAAATTTCGATTACATAATACAAAACAATTTTTATTTGATATATTCAAAGATATAAAAAAGTTACTTGAAACATATATAAGAAAAAACTATCAAAAAATGAACATATATTTTTAAAAAGAACAAAGAATTTTTAGAAATGAAAAATGTAACAATTGAAATTTAAATGGAAGGCTTGAGTAGTGGTAATCAGCTAAGGGAAGAATTTGTAAACTGAAAAGTAGATCTGAGTAAAGTAAAAAGGAAGTTAAAAAAAATAGTCTTTTTTCTTTTGTATGGATAATTTCCAGGTGGAGGACTGAGAGGTTAAGACACATGGGATGTACTATGACACTTTTCCAACCTATCTAAACTTGCAGAAGTAAAAATAGAATAGGAGACAGGCAATATTTAAAGAGATAATGGAGTTTCCATTTGTTTGTGGAGAAGAAAAAAATTCTGGAGGAGAATATCAAAGGCTCAGTTTTGGGTGAGTTATTTTTGAGGTGCTTATTATACATTCAACTGAGTATGTTGAGTATGCAGTTGGATATAGGAGGTCAGTTCAGAAGAGAGGTTTATAGGTGGCAGTTAAAACCATGAACCTGTCTGTAATCATCATAACCCATTAGTTTAGCTTGAAAGAGGCCTCAGGACGGTGTCTTAGGGCACTCCAAGATTTGGAAGTCTGGAAGAGCAAGGGAATTAAGATGGAATAACACTAAAGGTAGTAGAAAAAGGAGGAAAGCCTAAAGTGTTCTGTCCTAGAATCAACTGAAAACAAGCAAAATTAAGTAAGCTATTATTTAGGGACACACACGTATTTATAAAAAGGGTAAAAAGAAAAAGGTAACAATTGGAGAACTGCAGAGTGGTGGTTACCTTTGTGGGGAGCAGACGGTGGGTTGGGATTGCAGGACCACACAAAGGACTTCAGCTGCATCTGTAGATTGTCTTTTATAAGTCGAAGAGAGGTTTTACCAGTATTTGTTTTATTAATCTGCTTCATAATGTATGTTTATGTAAAAAAATTATTTTGTATCAAATATTTAAAGTTTAAAGGAGAAAGTTTGTATACCTTGTTTAAACTGATTATCAAGAATTGCTGAACGTAGACGCAAAGTTCCCTACCAGCTCTGTGTGAAGCAGAGTTTACATAATCCTGTGTCTAAGCTGCTGGCAGAGGTGGGGCACACGCTAGTCCCACCCTCCTCTCCTGCGCTGGCAGCACAGCACTGCACAACTTCCTGATTCCTCTCCGGCTGTCATTGGAATTCTAAGCAGAACAGCTGTCCATGTGGCGCTGAGACAGCTGTGAGAATTCTTGTGGCATATCTGTCATGTCATTACCACAGGAATCAAAGGACCTCTACACTGTTTAGTAAAGCAGTAGGGGACCCTTTCATTATCACTTCATTTTTAATTACACAGATACATCTGGTATCAAACCTCTTAGTAATACAGAGACTTGTCTGATAATGTGATAACCTATAGCTCAAATGAACAGTTAGGGTCAAGTCTACCCATTTCACTATATGAATAAACCATAATTTATTTACCCACACTACCATTTGTGGATATTGGGTTGCTTTCTTATAGCATCATGCTTACAAAAATTAATTCCTGTTTCTTGATATATTTTATAGTTACAAATGCAGCAATATAGATTCCTCAGTCCCTGAAATGCAACTATCTCCAGAAAAAAAAAAAAAAACCTTCAAACTAAAATCATCTCTCTAAGAACTCCAAATAGCATCCCCTTTTTTATGATTCTGCTTGGCTAATAGAGCTATGTATGGATGCCATTAGCCCAAGAAAAGAGAAACACCCGAAGGGCAAGTGTTTGGCTCTTTTATTCACCTCATGATGGATAGATGTTTCTTGTACTTTTCCCACAGTTTGGCATCACTTGAGAGATCTGGAGATGAGAGGCATTAACATTGAGTGGCTGGGAATGCACAGCTATACAGGCGGATGGGCACTCACTGAGTTCCTTTCTCGAGCCTAAATCTCCCAATAGTGTGGCTGTGGTCCTGTGTGTGTGTGTGTGTGTGTGTGTACACACTCGTGTGCTCACACGTAACATCCAGTCATAAATGATCCATACTGAACGCAGTCTATTCAACCTTCTGTTCTTGATTCTTTGGAGTTTTTAGTGATCAACATAGTGGAAAATGAAAAATTACTGTCTGAAGAAGGGCTTTTTAAAAAGAAGTGTTATTAAAAAAAAAAAAGAAAAAGATGCTGCCTTGGTGGTCTTGGGTGGCTAAATGACAAGGGTAATTTTTATAAATAATGCCAAAATAAATGGGAAAATCTCAGCAAGCTTGGTTTTGTTAATAGAAATGATTCTACTGTATTTTAAGCAACATCTTGCAACTGAGTCACTTACTGGCTTAAGTGAAAAAAAAAGATACCTTGATAATTGGATTTCAATAAAGCTTTTATGAATGTGTCTTTGATTCCAAATCAAAAGTTGGATTACTATACTGGGTTTATGGATGTGGAGAGACAAATACTGGGAAGCACACTTAGAGATAAATAATTGGGCTTCATGTGAAAATTAAGTTAGCACCCCTCTCTATTAGATAATTTACATGACTGAATTTGCTCAAATGTATACTAGTGAACGATTAGTCCACTTCTCTCCTCTTTTCCCTGCTGTTGGATGTTACTCTTCCTGTTTCTTCCTAGCTATGGTTTATTCTTATCATTAACCAAAGAATCTAAGAGAATTAGTGATCAGAATCCTCATGCCTCTAAGGATGAATGATGTATTTGAAACTGACCTCCGAACATGGAGTTGGGAGCCTGGGGGGATGATGGTGGCAAGGAGAATGAAGTGAATTATGTAAAACATTCAATATTTTAAAACATTTTGCTGTGAACACAACAGGGACTGTATCACATACATGTAAAGTTGTAATATGGCTGTGAAGGAAGTTCCTCTTAAGTCAAGAAATAGAGCACAACTGGCACCCTAGAAGCCCTCACCCCAAGCCGCCCCTCCCTGGCCCGAGCATCACCCTACCTCCAGATGTAACCTCTCTCCTGGCCTCTATGGAAATAATTTTCTTGTTACTTTTGTTGTACTACCTAGATGCATCCTTAGAAATGTAGGTTGGTTTTTGCCTGGTTTTGAACTTTATATGAAATAATCGTACTCTGTGTATTGTTTTGAGATTTTCTTTTTTACCTGATAGTGTTTCTAGGACCCATCCATTTTGTTGTGTGTAACTCTAGTTTATACAGTTTCATTGCTTCCTAATATTCTGTTGTGTGGATATGCTACCATTTATCCATTCTGCTATTGAAAAAGCATCTGGCTTGTTTCCAATTTGGGACAAATTGGAAATTACAAATCCTGCTGTCAAAAAACATTCTTGTACGGGTGTAAGCACACATCTCAGGATACAGACCTACGAGAGGAAGTGCTAGTATTTGCATATCTTCAATTGGATTAAGGTGATGCCACACCATTTTCCAAAGAGTGAACCAATTCACATTTCCCCCAGCAGAGGATGGAAGTTCTTCATGATCACTCGCTTGCTTCTGGTGGCCACATAGCGGGATCTTATCATGGTTGTAGTCTGGATTCTCCAGAATATTAAAAAAGCTGGGTACCATATCATATGTTTATTGGCCACTTTGGAAAGATTGATTGTGAAGATCTTTAAACCAATGTTTATCTTTCCATTTCAGAGAAAAGAAACATAGACAGGAAAGGGGTGAGAGGATTGCCACAGTATCATTGTGGATTTTAGCTGTTGGGGCAAAAACTATGAAAAGAGGGCAAGGAATGTGAGGGCCCCTTTACGAGGTTTACAGATTAAAAAGACAAAGCTTTACCTTCCTTTATTACATGGACTTTATCATGACTGTGACTTTATTACATCTCGATGGATATGGAAGGAGGCCATTATCTTGGATTTAAATGAGAAGTTACAGGGATCTGAGCCGTGCCTTAATGCAATATGTATGGTTATTGTAATGATGTAATTAAATTAAATATGATGTCAACGAATCGAATAAGAATGGAAAAAAGAGTTGTCACTCCTCTGCTATGAAAACAAAGTCGAATGCTTTCGAAATTGAGATGGAAGGAGAAGCACAAAAAAATCTTTCAAGTCAGTGACAGGACTCACAAGATGTAGAATGTGGGAAAAAGTATAAAAACCTAGAAGGAATTTGCATTTAGACTGCTTCAACAGTGAATTTAATTTCTTACTCCTTTTCAAAGAAATTGACACTAGAAATCATAGATGATATGTTATGGTGGTGATTTAAACACAAATGACAAGGTAGAACGCAAATGAAAGAAAAATGGCCTTAACTATACATCAAAAGATTAGCCAATGAAGGTGTATATGTATGTGTGTATGTTTTATATTAATATAAATGTGTGTGTATATATATGTTTCTATGTTTTATATTAAAATAAAGAAATAATATATGAGCATATATACTTTTAAATGATATTTTAATAAACTTTTTCAATTAAGTGGCCAACTAGCTGTCCTGACTTTGCTGATAAGTGGGCTTTTCCTCTACCTGCTCAAACTAAAACAGATATCCAAATGATGAGAATTTCTGTTTTTTCAATTGAGGTGTAATTCACCTACAATAAAATACACATATATTAAGATACAGTTCTCTGCATTTTGACAAAGGTGTAGACTTTTGTAACAAGCATCACAAACAAGCTACACAATTTGTTAAAAACAATGTATACAACGCATATGTGTGTGTGTGTACACATATACACATGTGCGTACGTATATACCACCCCAGAAGTTTCCCTAATCCTCTCACCCCACCACAGACAACCACTGTTCTGATTTCTATCACATATTGTGTTTGCCTTTTATTGAACATCTTATAAATGGAATCATACAGTATGTATTCTTTGGGAAATGTCTTTCCCTCACATGATTGTTTTTGAGGTTTATCCAGGCTACTGTGTGTATAAATTGTTGCTGAGTAATATTCCATTGTATGAATCTACCACAATTTATCTATCCATTCTGTTGTTAATAGACATTTGAGTTGGTACCAGTTTTTGACTACTATATATAATGCGGCTATAAATAACTTTGTACAACTCTTTTTATGGGATATATTCCTAGGAGTGAAATTACTTGGGTAAATGCCTAGGAGTAGAATTGCTGAGTGATAGAATATGTGTATAAACACAGACCTTGTAAAAAAATTATCAAACTTTCTAATTTGGTTATTATACCTTTTTCTACTACTACCAATACCAATGAATGAGAGTTCCAATTACCCCACATCCTGACTGACATTTGATGTTGTCAGTCTTTTAAGTTTAGCCATTTTAAGAGCCCATTAGAACGTCAATTGGGATTTTATTTCAAAGTCTGGATAAATTTGAGGATAATAGACTTATCAACAATACTGGGTCTTCTAGTCCATAAACATATTTCTCCATTTATCAGTCTTCTTTAATTATTCTAAATGGTTTGTAGTTTTCAGAAGTCTTATACTGCTTTTATTAAAATTATTCCTGTGTATTTTATGTACTCTGATGCTACTATAAATGGAATTTAAATTTTTTTCTTTTTAAATTGTTTGCTACTAGTTTATAGAATTGAAATTTATTTTTGTATATTGTCTTGCATCCAGCAACCTTACTAAACTCACTATTACATCTTAGTTATTTTGCAGATTCCTGGGATTTTTTTAAACCAAAAACTGCAATAGTAAGCATAATGCTTATTTCTTTCCAATCTTTATGCCTTTTATTTCCTGTACTTAATTTATTGCACTGGCTTATAAGCTCCAATACTATATTGAATAGACCTGGTGAGAGCTGGCATCCTTGTTCCTGATCTTAGGGGGAAGCATTTAGTCTTTCACAATTAAGTATGTTCTTAGTTGTAGGGTTTTGTAGATGACCTTCCTAAGATTGTAAAGATTCAATTTTAATTTTAGTCCCCTGAGAGTTTTTATTTCAAATGGATGTTGAATTTTGTCAAATGTTTTTCTTAATCTTTTAATATCTACCCTCCTATGTATTATTTCTGGTAGTCTTCATTACTTTATATAAATATTTAGAAATATATAAATACTATATATTTATATAAGTTTATATAAGTTTCTCCTTTTTTTTTTAAAGATTTTATTTATTTGTTTATTTGACAGAGAGAGAGAGACAGCCAGCGAGAGAGGGAACACAAGCGGGGAGTGGGAGAGGAAGAAGCAGGCTCCCAGCCAGAAGAGCCTGACATGGGGCTTGATCCCAGAACGCTGGGATCACGCCCTGAGCCAAAGGCAGACGCTTAACGACTGAGCCACCCAGGCGCCCCTATATAAGTTTCTTCTGATGTCATTTTTCTTTTTCTTATCTTTATATAAATATTTATAAGGGTATATACACTGTATAGCTATGTAAGTTTATTTAAGTTTCTTCTAATATCATTTTTCTTTATCCTGAAGAAATTATTTTTAGTATTTCTTTAAATTGATTGATAAAATCATGTAGATTCTCACATTTATTTTTTTCTGTAATGTTGTGACCTCATAATATTTCTTTATTTTCTGAAAAACTATGTAAAATTGGTATTATATTTCTTAAATGGTTGAAAGAATTCCCCAGTGAAATCACAGGGCCTGAAGTTTCTCTGTGGAAAAGTTTTCCATTTTTTTGTTTTCTCTTATATCAGAAAAACACAAGAGATTTTTTTCATTGCATCTGAGTATAGAATTTATTGGCATAATATTGTTCATAGTCCCTTGTTAGTTGTTTTTTTTTTAATGTTTGTAGGATCCATAATGATAGCCCTTTTCCATCCTGCTATTGGTGACTTGTGTTTTCTCTCTAATAAAGCCTTCATGAGTTCAAGGTCATCAACCAATAATCTAAGTGCCTAATGGAAATAAGTGAAAAATCAACAAAGGAAGATAACAGAAGCCAGAATCTCTGCAACATATGATCTATATAGTGTCCTGTGTACAATAAAAACTAATAGGTATGTGAAGGAAAAGGAAAAGCTTACTCATACTCAAGGAAAAAAATCAGTCAATTGAAATAGGCCCGATACAATCCAGATATTGGAATTAGAAGACAAGAACTTTAAAGGAACTATTATAAATATGCCCTAGTACTTTGAGAAAAAAAAAATGATCATAATGAGTGAACAGATGGGGAATCTTAGCAGAGAAATGGAAACTATATTTTAAAAAATGGAAATTCTAGAACTGAAAAGTACAATATCTGAAATAGAAAATCCATTGAATATGGGTTTAAGAGCAAATGTGAGTTGGCAGAAGAGTCACTGGATGTGAATATATAGCAATAGAAATGATGTAATCTGAAGAATGGAAAGCAAAAAAACTAGGGAAGAAAAAGAACAAAGCCTCAGTGGCCTGTAGTACAAGGGACCTAATATATATTCAGTTGAAATCTCAAAGAAAAAAAGAAAAGAATAGGAGAGAAAAATATTTTTTAAAATAATAGCCAAGTCCCTCTAACTTGGAGGGACTTAAACTCCCAGCTCTTTCTTGCCTGTGTTGACAGAACTGAAATACCTTTTTAATCTTTTCGGTTTTCCAATTGTTGTTTTTACTGGGTTCTTTACAGTCTCCCCCATGCTTGCACAGAACAGGAGTCAGGGACCGATTGGCGGTAAGTTTATATGCAGCTTCTGATGGGTCTCTCTTACTTTCCAGGACTTCCCCATTCAATTTCCCATCTCTTGGACTCCTCTGACCCTTCAAGTCTACAGCCAGCACCTGTCTGCTCAGGTTCTAACTTTCCTGGTACCACGTAAACTGGGGAGTGCCCTCAAGGGAAAAGCCACATAAAAGTGGGTCTCACCCAATGAGTGTGGCTCCTTTCTTTAAGTGGCTGAATTCCCTTTAATAGCTGCCTACTTCGGGTTGTTCTCCAGTGACTTCAAGAGGTTGTTTTTGTTTTTGTTTTCACCCCCAGAGTTTAATTGTTACCTGTGGGAGGGTTAGTGCAATACAAGCTGCTCTACCACTACCAGAACCATAACTCCTCCTGCACGGGTTTGAAAGAGGCCAAATTCAGACATACGAGAGGAGTGCTTTTAGTGCTGCATACACACGGTACCGTGGCAGAGACAGCTCATTGCCTCCCAACACCCATGTTCTCTTCCTTCCTCAGGAACAGAACCCCAATTTGATATGGAGTCACATTTCCCAGTCTCCCGGCAATATAAGTTTTGGCTGGTAAGGTATAAGCAGAAATTTATGGAAGGAAATTTGTGGAAGCCTCCTTAAAAGAAAAAAAGAGACAGCAGAAGAAAGACACTTTGTCCTTTATTTCTTCTTATCTTCCAGTATACAGTGTGGACATAGTGGTTGGCGTTTCAGCACCCTTCTTGGGTCATGAATTGATGAGAGAAAGATGGAGCAAAAAATTAAAAGGAGAGTGGGTCCTAATTTCTGGGGAACTACCCCACCAGAACTTGTCTACTACCAATCTTCTTTCAAATAAGTGAAATATAAATTTTTATCTTATTTCAGTCATTGTTGATACTAGTTGATGCTAATCCTAAATGACGTAGTCCAGTGAGGCCCTCATATAAGTAATGCACCAATAAATACCAGTATACCCACCGTCTAGGACTTTAGTCAGGGAAGAAAGTAACTGCCGTGGAAAGGCCGTTAGCCTGCAAACCAGGAGACTGGAATTCTAGTCCTGTTTCTTCCAACTGTAACTACATATTTTTGAGCAAGTCTTCCTCTCCAGGCCACAATTTCCTCATCTGTGAAAGTCTCTCATTAAGTTAAATGGTCCCTAACTTTTCTCTCCCCTTTCCACTAAAACTCTCCATGATGAAAATCACATTTTTGCAATTTTAAAGAGTTTGGGAGCTTTTATGTATATATTTTTCCTTTAATTTGATCATGAGCCTTGACTTCCAAACAAAACTCTCTTCATCCTTCAGTTTCCAAGGAACTTCGGTGACCAAAATCAAAGAATCCATGTTCTCATTGATCTGCGTCTGCTCACCTTACATTTGGAATGGAAAGGATAAGTTTTTGCAGTGTACCTCTCTGCTCACAAATATTTCCCTAATTTTTTAAGAGGCTAGAATCAGTCAGTGGTACAAATCAAACAACTAAAACACATTTTCAACAGTGCTGCAGCTCAGAACTGTGGCTGAGATGATGAAATGGTTTTATTTTCTAGATGACTATTTTTCAAACTAGAAATATGTTTTGCATCAGTGATGTGTTAAGGTCAAGTCAAGAAAAGAGACAATATGTCCCATGTCACGGAGACCAGGATAATGAGAGTGTTCTCTGGGAGCTGGCTCAGAGGCTGTTCATTTCACCGGCAAAAGGTTATACCAGACAGATTGTTTCTCATTTGATGTCTTAAATTAAACTGCTGACATGACCTGCCTCAAAGTAAGAAACATACGTGTTTGCCAAACAGACCCTAAAGAAAATCCCTGTTTTGAGAGAGTTGGTTCCTTTAGCTGCAGCCCTTGAGGCTTTTCTGTTTTTAAGGTATGCTTAGGAATTGAACCAGGTTTTCAATTGCAGTGCAGCTCCTGAAGTCTCCTTGAGGGAGGCTGGTGGATCTGAGGCTTGGTGGCTGGTCGGGGTGCTATGGGATTTAGAATTTAGAAATATCACGCATTCAAGGTGCTCATGAGATCAAGGAGAAATTACCGAGAATAGAAAATTACCTGTAAGAGATTCGTTTTAATTTTCCCCCTCCATTCTATCCCTGCTTTGCCCTCCTCTATGGCCATCTCCACCCATCACCCAATCAGAGCTCAAGGAACACCAAATTTCATGGAAGGTGGTCCCCAGACCAGCCACATTAGCACCACAGACCCTGTCCCAGGCATCAGAATCTGCATTTACACAAAATCCCCAGACGATTCAGAGGTCCTGGTCCATACATTGTGAATAGGATTAGGCAAGGGTGATGTGCCAGGCACAGTTCTAAGTTGGGAGGATACAGCAGTAAATATAACAGACAAATCCTGCTTGCATTGGGTTTACATTGTGATGAGGGAAGGAAGAAAAATCAATAAACGAGCAGAGAAGAAATTATTGGTATTTCTGAGGGCCACGAGTATTGGGGCAGGGAGGGGGGGAAAGGGTGCTTGTGTGGAGTGAGGGTTCCTATTTATAAATGGTGATGGGGGCACCTGGATAGCACAGTCAGTTAAGTCTGACTCTTGGTTTCGGCTCAGATCCTGATCTTGGGGTCGTGGGTCCGTGTTGGACTCCATGCTCAGTGTGGAGTCTGTTTGGGATTCTCTCTCCCTCTCCTTCTGCCCCTCCTACTCATTCTCTCTCTCTCTCTGTAAAAATAAATAAATAAATCTTTTTAAAAAATGGTGATCAGAGAAACCTTCACCTAAAGAGTGAAATCTGGACAGAGGTGTAAATGAAATAAGAGAGCAAACCAGTGGGTGAGTGGTCAGAGAAACTGCATCCAGTATGACCTCCCTCTCCCTGTGGAGTACAACATTTTGCAAGTTGCAAGCTCTTCCAGCTTCCTGGTCCTTGGTCTCCTCATCTGTCAAGTAGAAATGAAAACACTCACGACAAATTTGTGGGTGACTTAAAGAATCAGATATGATGCATATATGCACAACTGCTACTAACCCTGTTGGCCAGGGTCCGGGCTCCTTGGCCCTTGGCCTCCGACTCACAGGGGTCCAAACAGCTGTGCCTCAGGGTCGCAGATGAAAGTATGAAAAGTTGAGCTTTGCACAATCATCCTACCCTACGTCTTCCCTGAGTGCCGCACACAAGCTCGGGCCTCACTTCCCAGAGCAGAGGCACCACCACGTGACCATCCTTCACTGACTTCCTACCTGACATCCTCCCTACCCCTCCGCCTTGTCACAATCTCACCTCCATGCGCAGACCTTTGATATCTGCTCTCCTCTGACATCTATATGTCATCTTCCCAGACAATGGTCCTTCCCCAAGGTGAGTCCATTTCTACTTTCCTCCGGCAGGGAGCATCTTCTCAGCTCAGTAGTTCTTGCATGTCTACGTATGCTCCTCACTTCGTTCATTTGCGGCTGTACGATGTGGAGCATCTGTCTGCTTTGTGAACCCTGTAAGCCCTCTTCTATGACGTAACCTGCAGCTGGGTCAGCAGATAAAGGGACTGTAGCACTGACCCCCCAGTCAGGTGCCCCACCAGTGTGATGTCTGACAGAAGAGAGCCCTGGGCAAGGGCCGTGCTGCAACTTACCTGGTGGCATCTCTTCCTCACGAACAATCAGTTCTTTCCAGTTAATTTGAGAGAATGTCTGTATTTGGTGTTTCTGTAATTTTATTTTGTGTTTCAGTTGAGTAAGTGTTGCTGAATATCTGTAGAATGTGTGATAATTTTTTTGTAAAAAACTCAATAAAAGAAACATTAGCATAGGGAAATATTTTATGTTGTGTAAAACACTTGGCTGAGGAAATGTTTTAATGCATTATATCAAAATGCTACAGACACTCAGCAGCTAGATTACAGGAGTGTTTGGCACCGAAGGAGATCCAACTCAGCATTGCCAGGTTGGGAGAAGGGCACGGGGGAGGCCTGCATCAGAAAAAGAATTGGGTATCAGAGGTTTCTCTTTGACGAATCAACATTCATTCAGCACCTTCAGTGCAAAGCACTGTTCTAGGCTCCTTGCAGGACATGTGGATGAAAAGTACAAACAACCTACCCCCTGTGGCTTACAAGCTAGAGATGGTCTGGGGATAAGCACTGATTCACTTGGCCCATCTTTATGGGAGTTACTATGAGCAAAAACAGTTGTGGACTCTGCCCTCGGTTCTAACAGGGTTGAGGAAACATGTTCACGAGTTGTCATTAAAAATGTCAAATGTGATGAGTGGTAGATATTGACATTAATGATTTTATATCATATTTTTTTCAGATTTTATTTATTTATTCAACAGAGATAGAGACAGCCAGCGAGAGAGGGAACACAAGCAGGGGGAGGGAGAGGAAGAAGCAGGCTCATAGCGGAGGAGCCTGATGTGGGGCTCGATCCCACAACGCCGGGATCACGGCCTGAGCCGAAGGCAGATGCTTAACCGCTGTGCCACCCAGGCACCCCTTTATATCATATTTTTAAACCCAGCATCTCCCAACACTTCACAGCCCTATTTATTGAACTTCGGTTCACAGAATTTTGGTGACTTACAGTGCAGCAGAGATCACACTTCCCTTCCGTTGGTCATTCTGTCAACTCTCACCAAAATGCCCTTCACACCCCTTGTGCCTCTCTTTTTATCTGACCTTGTGGGCAGTTCACATAGTAAGTGCTCAATGAACACATGTGCACTGAGTGAACTGGACTGCTGTGTGCTTGCCAAATTTTATCTTAGTAACTCCCTCCATTTAGCACACATGCGGTCTCCTGACCTTAATCATACTTTGAGCTGCCCAAAACCCACAGTATGGAAAGAAGTTTAGTAATACCATCCCCTCTACCAAGGAGTACATACAGCCCTATATTCAGACTTCAGTCTCAAGTCTCACTGGTTCCCTTGCAGAGACTGTAAATTTGCAGGATCCAGACCACAGACATCAGACATGTTTTATGTCTTTGAAAATATTTGGTTTTGAATGGTTGAGATGTTGACCACCAACTCCACTTCTAGCATTTTCTGCCACCCTTTCCCTCTTTTTATATTACCTGACTGCAAACTACACACACTTGCGCTATCAATTCCCAACTCAACCCATCCTCATACATCTTGGGTCTGCATTTTCAGGGACCTGTAGTCTATTTCGGTTCTAAGTCCTGCCATTCTTATACCATGAAGTTTAGCACTGCAATAACCTCTGCTCCCAGATCATTGGAGAAAAAAACTGAACATCTTAGCTCACTTCTAAAGGGTTGCTGATCCCCTGACCTACACAAACACCATAGTCATTGAGAAAATGTTGGGAGAGATATCATAAGGGAGGCCTGGGATATTGGAACCTTAATATGCTGCCATTAAGGCTTTAAAAAAGAATTCTACGACTTAAAAGCACCAGTTTTTTTCATTTTGCATAAAAATAATCTAACATTGGAGTAAAAAAAATAGGAAGCATATCAATTTTTAATAAATACAAGCCACAAAATAAATTTAATAAATTATAAATGATAAAATTATTGAAAAATTAAATATTAAACATTCCCACATAAAAATGTAGAACATTTATTAATTAGGGAGCATTTTCAGAGTAATACTTGCACTTTAAATTGGTCTTAACTTTTTAAACATGCAATGTTGCAGACCTATAGAAAATGCCTCACTGTATTTGCATGGCTGGTCACAGCAGAAGGACGATGCACTGGGTCAGTTTCCTACAGCATGGTCAGTGTGTGGAGGGCACAAGATGGTTAGGGGTAGGGTGGGAAATGGGACCAATGGTGGGGTTCCTGGGACTGACATTTACGGAACACAGTAAGAGATCTCTCTTTTCCCATTTGGATTTCCAAAAACAGTAGTTCCCCCACCCCACCCCCTTTTTAAAAAGATTTTATTTATTTGAGAGACAGAGAGATGGAGTGAGGGAGAGAGCACAAGAAGGGGGAAGGGGCAGAGGGAGAGGGAGAAGCAGGCTCCCCGCCCAGCAGAGAGCCTGACGTGGCGCTCGCTCGATCCCAGGACCCTGGGATCACGACCTGAGCCGAAGGCAGACGCTTAACTGGCTAAGCCACCCAGGCGCTCCCAGTAGTCCCCTCCTTATCAGTAGTTCCACTTTCCAGTTTCTGTTTCCGTGGTCGACTGTGGTCCAGAAGCAGATGACCCTTTTTCTGACCAATCATCTGAGGGTCAATAGTAGCCTGACTTTACATCACTACGCCTGCGTCAATCACCCGCCGTCTCAGCACACAGGCATTTATCATCTCACATCATCATCATCAGAAGGGTGAGTACGATACAGTAAGATATTTTGAGAGAAGAGGCGGCATTCACATAACTTTTATTACAGAATACTGTTATAATTTTTCTATTTTATTAGGTATTGTTGTTTAGCTCTTAACTTTGACCTCTTACTCCAGTTCGTAAGTTAAGCTTTCCCACAGGTAAGTATGTGTAAGATTTGGTGCTGTCCGCGGGTTGAGGCGTCCACCGCAGTCTTGGAACATGTCCCCTGCAGATAACGGGGGTCTACTGTACAAAGAAGAGCAAGCACCATGTGCGCATTTCTGGTAAAAATTGGCAAGAAAGGTCCACACAGATATGTCTGACTGTCTTCCTGGGGGCTTTAGGGAAATTCCCAGCCCAGGTGCTCTCACTCTGGGTTTTGGATCAAAAAGGGGAGAAAAGACAATGAAAGAGAGACTTTGGAGAGGGACAAGCGTTTGGTTTTCTTCTTCTTAGATCATTGTGGTACTTTTTTCTTTTAACCTTTTAACGTATACACAGTTATTCTTTGGGCCCTCCCCACCATCTTCCCGCTCCTTCTACAATGGGAAAATAAAGGGTCCAGTTTGTAGAACCCATGCACCTGGATCCACAGTGTGGCTTAGGTGCTGCCCCCCCCCCC